>NW_027250355.1:0-25215 GCF_030848795.1 Temnothorax nylanderi | reverse complement strand
TCGTATATATATTCATATTAAACCTATATATAGCTCATTCTCTATATGTTCAATAGACCTGTTCTTTTCAGCTGAACTGCTGCACTAGTTCAGAGTTTATCTTTTTTACACCACATTGGAAGGAAAAAGATAAACTTGAACTAATGCAGCAGTTCAGCTGAAAAGAACAGGCCTATATTATTATGTTCTACATATTATTTATGTATTGCTGATTTTCGGAGAGATTAAATCTAAATAGTATGTATAACTAAAGGAAGATAATAAATTAAAAATATTATAAACAGATAGCATAATTTATAGTTAATAATATATTTATTATATATATTAATTAGGTGTCAAAATACAATAAACATTGAACTACGCGTAAATAAACATAATATATGCCTTATATAATATTCTACATTCTCATTTTTTAGTAACACAATAAGAAAATAACAATTGTAAAATAAAAGTAATTCAATTATATATTATAATTCGGTATGTTACTCATCATGCTTTTTAGAGATTATTTTACTATGTTTCTTGAAATATTAGATGCTAGCAGAATGTAGTTCACTTGCTTGTGCCGTTGGAGTCTCTGTCCATTTAAAATGTTATTCATTATTTTAATATTTTTTCGGATATGTACTATTATATTTTATTCATCACATATTCCTCAATATGCTTTTGTTCGCAACATATATCAGAATTAATACTTATGATTAGTTCCTTAATATTTGTTTTTATATATTTGGTTAGCTTAGTAATGTAACAATATTTATTAAAAAAATAATTTGTTATGGCAATTATTTTTTTTTATATATTCTATTACAGCCTCTTGGTTGCTTATTAATAAGGCACAACAAATATCACAAAATCTTACTGCAGACAAGATATTCTCAACAATATTTTTAAAATTTTCTGTTATATTATTGAGTAATTCTTCCATTACATTTTGTGGAATATAAATATTGTTATTAATCTCGTCCAACTCGTTATAAAGAGGTATCGTTAAAAATGTATTAAGTTTCCATGTTAGTATTTTCACAATTACTGCCAGATGATGTATATTGCGTGCAAGAATTTATTAATAAAGTTCTGTAATAAGTAGAAAATTAGAGCAAGTTGGAATAATATTTCTTCCTCCATGTTGTCTAATTTGGCAGAAAAAATTCTCTAAAGGATCTTGATTAAATTCACGTGTGGCAAAACTATTGAAACCTAATTCTCTTAAATAACTTCTTAATAACTTAAACCCACGTAAAGTATGTTGGAAATTGTTTAGGACATCGGGTCTTTCTTTATCATGTTTTTTTGTTTTTATAAAAGACATGTTTTGTAAAAATCTTATTCCAGCATTCCATATATCTTCTTGTGTGCAATTATCAGCTGCAGTAGAAGTCATAGTCTCCTCATTTATACTTCGATCACGCATTCTAATGCCTCCATTAAGGCTATCAAAAAGATCATTAAAAAATTTTAAAAAATAAGCTGTATCTGTACCATCACGAGGCATTTTCCATGTCTTACATCTACTTTCTAATTCTT
Source organism: Temnothorax nylanderi (assembly GCF_030848795.1). Lineage (NCBI taxonomy): Eukaryota > Metazoa > Arthropoda > Insecta > Hymenoptera > Formicidae > Temnothorax > Temnothorax nylanderi. The sequence continues at coordinate 23,688 of NW_027250355.1, read as the reverse complement.
GCTCACTATATAACAACATTACTTTAAAATATGTGTTTGAGAAAACTTGTGTGCAGTAAAGTACTCTCATTTTTCTTATTTTTTCTGGTATGACATGAGAATCCTTAATTTTGTCTAAGAATCCATCAAGTCCTCTGCTCTTATCAATAAAATAAGTTTGTATCACGTTTGACCATTTAGCAACTTTTGTAACATTATCCTCTAACATATATTTACAGTCTTTCGTTAACAAATTATTGCGAATGCATTTCATTAAATGCGGGGGATCATATAATGGTATTACTTTAATGCCTTTTATATTTATTATATTATCATGTTTTTCCATTTCCGTTGGTGCATTTCTTTTACTATCAAAAATCATAGTTTTGATCGCTTTAACGTTTGTACTACCCTGATCACAGACTGAAGCTATTATTTCTAAACCTATTTCATGGCATCGTTTTATTATATCTTTATACATGCACGCAATATCCTGCCATGAAGATGTGCTTTTACAAAATGTATATAGAAGGGGTTGTTTCCATGGTCTTTGTCCATATATACCTTTTAACATCCATACTGTGACATGATCCGCAATATTAATGTTTCGATCAAAACCTGTATCAACAACCCCTTCTATAATATCAGTCGATGCATTATAATATAAGCCTGCGCTTAATTTCATCTCGTCAAATAAGAGTACACAATATTTTTCTCGGTAGTCTTTAAATTTGGAGACTCTTTCTTTTAAATTTTCAAATACACATTCTGATATGCCGCTACTTATAGATACATTTTTGATTACTTTTCTTAACGTTTCGATACTAGGTAAGCAGAAAATATTGACTAGAAATCTATATAATTTTGGACTTCTCTTTGCTAATGTCAGCGCAAAGGCTTTATCTTTAATTGAATAACGCCGATTATACTTATCTGTTTTGAAATTATTAATATTGGATAAAAAGAATGTTTGCATCGGATCTGGCATTTCCTCAATTGTTGTAATAAAATTACTTTTGCCTAACTTCTTCACCTCTTTCAACCGCTGGTATAAGGAAACTCTTCTCTTTCTCTGTTGCCTTGAAATTTTCATTAAGTGTACTATTTGATTGTATACATGTTTGTCGCGCACAGATAACTGTGACTGTCGGGTCACGTGGAAAAGGTGTAATATGGAATCTAGAAATAATTAAGATAAATAAAATTTAGACAAACAATTCAGATAAGACAATATATTTTTTGTATGTAATATGTTATATCTTCAGACATGTCATATGTCATAGCTTCATAATATAAAGAATATGAATTACAACTTCATGATTAAGAATATAAATAATTGAGAATATAAATGATTGAGAACATAACATGATTAAAAATATAAGTCACATCTTCATGATTAGTATAAATCACATCTCCATGGTTGAGAATATAAATCAATTTTATTACGTTTACTACCTTTCTTCTTTTCCTTAGTTGATAATTTGCGTTTCAATTTGCGCTGTGGAACTAATGATGTTGAACAATTTGGTTGTTCGGTGTCTGTGATATTTGAATACTCAATAGACGCTGTATCTAAAAGTAATTCAAAATAGATTATAAATACAGTACATTTATAGAAATATAAATACAAAACAGGTTATAAATAACTACAGTATATACTCAGTTTTAAATAATATATTTAAAAAATATATATATATATATATAGAAAACTTGATATCAAAATGATTAAATATTAGTCATATTGTACCTGTTTGTTCAATCTGTCCTATCTCATCAGCATCAAACTGTTCATCTGTAACTTGCGAAGTTGTTTGTTTTATTTGTGCTATTTTATTAGGATCAGATTCCAAATTAATAGTAACTGACAAATCAGCAGGATGAAATGATGTTGAACAATTTGGTTGTTCGGTGTCTGTGATATTCGAATACTCAATAGACGCTGTATCTAAAAGTAATTCAAAATAGATTATAAATACAGTACATTTATAGAAATATAAATACAAAACAGGTTATAAATAACTACAGTATATACTCAGTTTTAAATAATATATTAAAAAAAAAATATATATATATATATAGAAAACTTGATATCAAAATGTTTAAATATTAGTCATATTGTACCTGTTTGTTCTATCTGTCCTATCTCATCAGCATCAAACTGTTCATCTGTAACTTGCGAAGTTGTTTGTTTTATTTGTGCTATTTTATTAGGATCAGATTCCAAATTAATAATAACTGACAAATCAGCAGAATAATCTGTAAAAATATGTTCACAGTTTCATAAGATATAAAAAACGCGTTCCTTTCATTATGTAATATTCTATATATTAATTATGTCACCTATTAATGTTTTTGTAACATTTGTTGCTGTAACTGGCAAATCTATATTTTTTCTTTGACTTTCATTAGGATTGTATATTGATGTATCAATGGAATCTGTATATAAAAAAAAAATATATATATATATGTATATGTATATAAAATTTATTCAAATAAGTTAATTAAAATATATTTTAATATGTATATACCAGGTAAATTCAGTGTTGGAATGGCCATATTACTAAGCCTTTTGCTAAATTTGAAGCGTTGTTCAAAATGGGCATCACAGACAACTTTTTCTCTCAATTGTTTATGAGATAATTGCAATAAGTTCCTGTTGCCACATGCACTTATCCATTGTCTACATCGTTCTAATAATTTTGGAAAATGGTACTTTTTTTCAATGTTAAAAGTACAACCTTCTACTTCACATTTTTTATATGACGTAGTCATTCCTATCAAAAAAGTAAATAATTATAGAATATAAAAAATATAAAATATAAGTTAAATTAAAGCAATTACTTTTCAGACTTGTATGAGTAAGGATCTAGAAGAACTTTGGATAGCTGCATATGGGTTATGCAGCTATCAAAATTTATCTGCCCCGGAATTCTGTAACTCCTTAACGACAGTTTCGGTATCGTTGCGCAGGTATTATTAGGAGTACAAATTAGTTCGGTCCGTTTTCAAAAAATGGCTCTGGCTGTTATGAATGTTTACAGAATCCGGGGCTGGGTTGGTCCTTAGATTTATTTGGTAAACGGTATCATTACGTTATCATTGCATACTTTACGCAGGTATAATTATTCTCAACTTACTGTAACCATCACGTGCTGTAACCCAAATCTGCAATATACCACAATATACGACTGATTGCCACCGATACAGCTCTCACCGACACCAACCGACATTCACCGATACAGACACTGCCGAAACAGCTCTCACCGATATGAATATACATGTATTTGTGGCATCTAGTAACGCCATCTACCACTTAGGAAGGAACTTTTGAGGATTCGGTCGACCGTATTACGCTTGAAGCCCCTGATTCCAACATCCAAAAATTTATACGCTGTCGATGTCAAGGCAAATCTCCTTCCCAAAATACGAGGCGTATAACGGGGTTTATCAAAACTGAAAAAATACAATTATGTTTATAAAAGTTTTTTTTTGCACAAGTATATACGAAAATTAGCAGTACTTACTCATTGTGCTGTTTCTCGCACGTTTCATCCTGAATCGGAACGTAGTAGTTCACACCGTGAGTGTTCATCGTATCTGGAGGCTGTTTGTGACGTATCAAACTCTTGACTGCGCGCGCTAGAATCCTCGTAGACTATTTATACATACAAAAATGTGAATCTTGCAAATAGCGCCAATGTACGGCTGGTGCATGGTGACCACCACCACCACAATCCACATATATGTTAAATGTGATATCTTTGTCAAGAACATTCGTAATGAGATCACCTCATCGGGCAATAGCATCAAATATGATTTTTTTTTTTCAAGACGTGTTTTACGTGTCTCGCGATGATTTCATCGAACACATGCAAAACTGCAAGTTTTGCAATTTCGCATAAGTCAATGGCGCAATATCGTTTTCAAAAACATGTCGCGACGTGTCTCGATTTCATCGAACACGTGCAAAACTGCAAATTTTGCAAATAGCGCCGATGTACGGCTGCTGCATTGATACAGATCAAATCACCGAAAGTCAATGGCGCGATATCGTTTTCAAGAACATACGTGTCCCGCAATGATTTCATCACACACGTGTAAAACTGCAAATTTTGCAATTTTTTTTCGGAAGGCGCAAATGTACGGATGCTGAGATCACGGTGAAATTAGATATGATAAAAAAGCAAACGATGCATCATTAGTAGAATATAAAATGACAAATCTGGGACATACGCTCAGTAGTCGAGAATTGGAAGTCGTGAGTACAATAAAGTGTGTCAGGAAGAGGATCGTGTAATAAAATGTGTTTTGTAGAAATACCGCGAGAAATTAAATTGAAGAGAGCGGTGATAAATGTGCGATCAATGGATAATGCATGTTTCGCATGGTCAGTGGTGGCTGCTCTGCATCCAGCCCAAAGAAATGCAGAACGGGAATCGTCGTATCCTCATTACAAGTCGGTGCTAAATCTTACAGACATTGAGTTTCCAATGACGATGGATCAAATTAAACAGTTTGAAAATCACAACGATATATCAATCAACGTCTTCAGCATCGAGAAAAAAAACAAGGAACTTGCTATCCTGCCAATACGGGTTACTGGTCGAAAGATGGACAGACATGTAAATCTGCTGTACATGCAGGACCCACGAGACAACAATGGTGGGCATTTTGCGTGGATCAAGAACCTATCCCGCCTCGTGAGCTCGCAAATCAACAGGCACCGTGGTCAGAAATACTTTTGCGATCGGTGAGTATACATTCTAATAAATAATAAAAAATAATTTTTACGTAAAAAAAAATATATAAAAAATTTCATTATTTACAGATGTTTGCACTATTTCTACACGAGCGAGAAATTGGAAGCCCACACCGTCGACTGTCAGGAGATGAACGACTGCGCGATCAAGTTACCGAGCGATAACGACAAGTGGCTGGCCTTTAAGAATCACAGCAGGCGTGCATAAGATCCAAACAACACAAGGTGTACACCGAAACGAAAATAGCTCTAAGTCCGTACAATGATAAGCGATACATTATACCCGGTTCTACCGAAACGCTGCCATGGGGGCATTATAAAATACCATCGTAAATATATATTGTAATTACATTTAGATATTTATGAAAATAAATGACTCATTTGTATGTATAATATGTTTTTATATTGTAATACATTTTTACAATACATTATTCTTGTGTATCCATGAATCGTGTGAATTATCAATGTATATATGTATATATGTAATGTATGTAGTAGTATAACATATAAATGTATGAATGTATGTATGTAATGTAACGTATGTATTATATTAATGGAAGGAATATTAATAAAGATATTCTACATATGTGTATTTCATATTTTTTTATTATATACTTTATATGTATTACATATTTCAAACACTTTACACGTCGAGCAATCGCGGACGATCCACCAGCTCGTTGGGGTCATCCCAGTGCACGTAGTCGATCTTATTGTCGGTTAGCGTCATCGCGCAGTCGTTCATCTCCTGACAGTCGACGGTGTGGGCTTCCAATTTCTCGCTCGTGTAGAAATAGTGCAAACATCAGTAAATAATGAAATTTTTTATATATTTTTTTTTACGTAAAAATTATTTTTTATTATTTATTAGAATGTATACTCACCGATCGCAAAAGTATTTCTGACCACGGTGCCTGTTGATTTGCGAGCTCACGAGGCGGGATAGGTTCTTGATCCACGCAAAATGCCCACCATTGTTGTCTCGTGGGTCCTGCATGTACAGCAGATTTACATGTCTGTCCATCTTTCGACCAGTAACCCGTATTGGCAGGATAGCAAGTTCCTTGTTTTTTTTTCTCGATGCTGAAGACGTTGATTGATATATCGTTGTGATTTTCAAACTGTTTAATTTGATCCATCGTCATTGGAAACTCAATGTCTGTAAGATTTAGCACCGACTTGTAATGAGGATACGACGATTCCCGTTCTGCATTTCTTTGGGCTGGATGCAGAGCAGCCACCACTGACCATGCGAAACATGCATTATCCATTGATCGCACATTTATCACCGCTCTCTTCAATTTAATTTCTCGCGGTATTTCTACAAAACACATTTTATTACACAATCCTCTTCCTGACACACTTTATTGTACTCACGACTTCCAATTCTCGACTACTGAGCGTATGTCCCAGATTTGTCATTTTATATTCTACTAATGATGCATCGTTTGCTTTTTTATCATATCTAATTTCACCGTGATCTCAGCATCCGTACATTTGCGCCTTCCGAAAAAAAATGCAAAATTTGCAGTTTTACACGTGTGTGATGAAATCATTGCGGGACACGTATGTTCTTGAAAACGATATCGCGCCATTGACTTTCGGTGATTTGATCTGTATCAATGCAGCAGCCGTACATCGGCGCTATTTGCAAAATTTGCAGTTTTGCACGTGTTCGATGAAATCATCGAGACACGTCGCGACATGTTTTTGAAAACGATATTGCGCCATTGACTTATGCGAAATTGCAAAACTTGCAGTTTTGCATGTGTTCGATGAAATCATCGCGAGACACGTAAAACACGTCTTGAAAAAAAAAAAAGTGAACGCGTGGTCGCCACGCGCATTAGAAGTGAAACTTCTGAAGGCAAGGCTTTGCCATAACTTTTCTGAAATTACTACAAAAACAATACAACGGAATTAGTCACTCCAAGCCGCCCGCAACTCGAAAATGTAGTGTTACACGCAGTTCTCACTATATCCGTCTCGCCATAGTGCCGTACGCCTGATCGAATTTTCGTGACGTGTTTTCGAGTCGCAAAATCGAACTTACTTACCGATCCAAAAGGAGTTTTACTTTGTACGCCTGTTGGTCGCATTATCGTGACACTATTTCGTGACGTTTTTTCGCGTCGCACAATTGAACTTACTACCGTGCCAAAGATGTTTCATTTCGTACGCCTATTGTTCGAATTTTCGTTACACTTTCGAGTTTCGTGTCGCAAAATCGAACTTACTACCGTGCCAAAAAAAGGAGCCGTCTCGCCAATGCCGTACGCTTATTGGACAAATTTTCGTTACACTTTTTGTATCGCGAAATTCGTGTCGCTTTTCCGTGTTGCAAAATCGAACTTACTACCGTGCCAAAAGAAGAAGCCGTCTCGCGAATGCCGTACGCCTATTGGTCAAATTTTCGTTACACTTTTCGTTTCGCGAAATTCGTGTCGCTTTTCCGTGTCGCAAAATCGAACTTACTACCGTGCCAAAAGAAGGAGCAGTCTCGCCAATGCCGTACGCCTATTGGTAGAATTTTCGTTACTCTTTTCATGTCGCGAAATTCGTGTCGCTTTTCCGTGTCGCAAAATCGAACTTACTACCGTACCAAAAGAAGGAGCCGTCTCGCCAATGCCGTACGCCTATTGGTAGAATTTTCGTTACACTTTTTATGTCGCGAAGTTCGTGATTTCGTGTCGCGAATCGAACTCACTACCGTGCCTAAAGAAGTTTTACTTCAATTATATGTGATTATATATGAAATTTGGCTTTATATAAAATATATTTGGCTTTATATAAAATATATATGGGTCCATATATCATTATATATGGGCATATATAATTCCAAATATAAAATATAATATAACTAGAAACTAGATATGAAACAACAATAAAGGACCGTCTCGCGAACGCCGTACGCCTATTGGTCAAATTTTCGTTACACTTTTCGTGTCGCGAGATTCGTGTCGCTTTTCCGTGTCGCATAATCGAAGTTACTATTGTGCCAAAAGAAGGAGCCGTCTCGCCAATGCCGTACGTACGCCTATTGGTCGAATTTTCGTTACACTTTTCGTGTCGCTTTTCCGTGTCGCATAATCGAACTTACTACCGTGCCAGAAGAAGGACCGTCTCGCCAACGCCGTACGCCTATTGGTCAAATTTTCGTTACAATTTTCGTGTCGCGAAATTTGTGTCGCTTTTCCGTATCGCATAATCGAACTTACTACCGTGCCAGAAGAAGGACCGTCTCGCCAACGCCGTACACCTATTGGTCGAATTTTCGTTACACTTTTCGTGTCGCTTTTCCGTGTCGCATAATCGAACTTACTACCGTGCCAGAAGAAGGACCGTCTCGCCAACGCCGTACGCCTATTGGTCAAATTTTTGTTACAATTTTCGTGTCGCGAAATTCGTGTCGCTTTTCCGTATCGCATAATCGAACTTACTACCGTGCCAGAAGAAGGACCGTCTCGCCAACGCCGTACACCTATTGGTCGAATTTTCGTTACACTTTACATGTGTCGCGAAATTCGTGTCGCATAATCGAACTTACTACCGTGCCAAAAGAATGAGCCGTCTCGCCAATGCCGTACGCCTATTGGTCAAATTTTCGTTACACTTTTCGTGTCGCGAAATTCGTGTCGCTTTTCCGTATCGCATAATCGAACTTACTACCGTGCCAGAAGAAGGACCGTCTCGCCAACGTCGTACACCTATTGGTCGAATTTTCGTTACACTTTTCGTGTCGCGAAATTTGTGATTTCGTGTCGCGAATCGAACTCACTACCGTGCCTAAAGAAGTTTCACTTTAAAACAGTACAACGGAATTAGTCACTTCAAGCCGCCCGCAACTCGAAAATGTAGTGTTACACGCAGTTCTCACTATATCCGTCTCGCCAGTGCCGTACGCCTGATCGAATTTTCGTGACGCGTTTTCGAGTCGCAAAATCGAATTTACTTACCGATCCAAAAAGAGTTTCATTTCGTACGCCTATTGGTCGAATTTTCGTTACACTTTTGAGTTTCGTGTCGCAAAATCGAACTTACTACCGTGCCAAAAGAAGGAGCCGTCTCGCCAATGCCGTACGTCTATTGGTCGAATTTTCGTTACACTTTTCGTGTCGCGAAATTCGTGTCGCAAAATCGAACTTACTACCGTGCCAAAAGAAGGAGCCGTCTCACCAATGCCGTACGACTATTGGTCGAATTTTCGTTACACTTTTCGTGTCGCGAAATTCGTGTCGCTTTTCCGTGTCGCAAAATCGAACTTACTACCGTGCCAAAAGAAAGAGCCGTCTCGCCAATGCCGTACACCTATTGGTCGAATTTTCGTTACACTTTTCGTGTCGCTTTTCCGTGTCGCAAAATCGAACTTACTACCGTACCAAAAGAAGGAGCCGTCTCGCCAACGCCGTACGCCTATTGGTCGAATTTTCGTTACACTTTTCGTGTCGCGAAATTCGTGATTTCGTGTCGCGAATCGAACTCACTACCGTGCCTAAAGAAGTTTCACTTTAAAAACTTTTATAAACATAATTGTATTTTTTCAGTTTTGATAAACCCCGTTATACGCCATGTATTTTGGGAAGGAGATTTGCCTTGACATCGACAGCGTATAAATTTTTGGATGTTGGAATTAACGTGGGACCTATGTCCTCTGTGGATATACTTATTGGTGATAACCGAGGCAATCGGATAATTCTGCCTCATGCAACGTGGGTGACATTCATCGAAAAACGTGCAGATATTCAGCGACTCGTGCAGTCACCAGCGCCATCATCGCTAGCGTTTCGAGATCTGGAACTCGTTAAAATACGTGACGCAGATATTGTAAAATTGACATCGTGCGACACCAGCTTGTACATGAAACCGTCAACCGTACTCTTCCTGTTCGAACTAGAACATTGCGTCGAGAATGTGTATTTTCAACTATGCCAAAATGTTCATGGCGTAAGTGAAAAATTTAAACAATTTGTAACCATTTTACGCCAAAATTGTATCACCAATAAATGTATTGCAGTTAGAATCTTGCATGAATTTTATGATAAAAATTCAATTATTGATTGTGAACTGTTGGCGTATGCTGCAGATAATATTATACACGATGCATTACATGAGAAATAAATGTATATTAAAATGCATATCACTGTATCTAAAATTATCTTTCCTTCTGTCTATCGTTCCCTTGTCCACCGTCAGCGGTTTAGAATTACAGAGCGGTAACTCTCGATAAGAATGCGCGTGCCGCACTCGTCGCGCGATCATTAAACGTTTTTCTCATCTGTCTCATATAAATTATTAAATATTCTTCCTCTTATTTCCAATAAATAAATCACTTAAAATAATATAAAAATGATCTAACTATAATGGGTGACGGGAGCGAGAAGACGTGCGCGAACGGGGAATTTTTCCAAGCCCGTCCTTTTCGATATGTATGCGTGTTTTCGTAAAGCTTATTACGGATACGACTGCTTCGATACGCTTTGCACCGTGGTTACATTCTTGACAAAAGGACCTTTTGTTATCATCGATTACTCGCGACAAAACGAATCTGTCAAGAGCGCCACCGTGGATGTGCGAATAGAATTTGACTGCAAAGAGAATGTACCGGCAAATACTACCGCCTATTGTCTCATCTTGCATGATCGCGTAATCGAATACTGTCCATTGTCGAACGTAGTGCGCAAAATCATGTAAATTGCAATATCAACGGGTATTGCGATATAAGATACACTGATGTACCGCGATAAGATACAGATTGCTCCGTCGTTTCGTCATGATCGTGCCAACGTTTGTCGATCTGCAAGGATTCACCGTCGGGATGAAATTTGTCGTAAAGGAGGTGGCGGTTCTGAGAAACGGGACCGTTTTGGCGCATTACATTTTTACATGTCCCATGCCATGGAGTCTCCTCATGAAATCCGACAAGTCATGCGCTTCTTGGTTGATTGCAAATCACCATGGACTACGATGGGAGAACGGAAACGTGCCATACAGCATGGCGAAACATCTAATTACATCGGCCGTGCTTGGAGAGGGCGACGAGATGTCGACTCTTGTGTACGTCAAGGGATGCCAGAAACGAGAATGGCTGGTGGATCTACTTGAGAATAAAGCGAGAAAAAATCTAAACAATGAGACTTTGGATGCCGATTACGAAGATATCGAATCTTTAAATAATCTAGATGTTGCTAATACTATAAGATGTGAAAAACATGTTAAGAATTGCGCATTACAAAATGTATTAAAAATATTTAACTGGTGGTCGCGACACCAGAAAAAATTATGATTTTTTAAATAAACTATATATATGTATATATAAAATGTTTTATTTCCTTTTTCCCACATAGTTTGTAGTATAATATAGATGTTTTAGCTGTTCTCAAAAGCTGCTCAAAAGCTGTTTTAGCTGTTCAAAAGCTGTTTTTAGTTGTTTGATAGTTGTTTGATAGCTGTTTTAGTTGTTTTTAATTGTTTGATAGCTGTTTGATAGTTGTTTTTAGTTGTTTTTAGTTGTTTTTAAAGATGTTTTTAGTTGTTTGATAGCTGTTTTTAAAGCTGTTTTAGTTGTTTTTTAGTTGTTTGATAGCTGTTTGATAGTTGTTTTTAGTTGTTTTTAAAGATGTTTTAGTTGTTTGATAGCTGTTTTTAAAAATGTTTTAGTTGTTTGATAGCTGTTTTTTAAGTTGTTTTTAGTTGTTTTTAAAGATGTTTTAATTGTTTGATAGCTGTTCAATAGCTGTCTTTTTTCTCGCGAGGATTATTTTCGCATAACATAATATGCCACAGATAAATCACGCGCATCCTCGCTTCTCATTATATTCGATAGCGGTTCAGAGTATCCACCCGCGATTGCAAGATGCAACGGTAAGTAGAAGATTATTTTTCATGACAGCTAGTTTTTTTCAATGCCGCAGATAAATCACGTACAACCCTCTCTCTACATTTTTCGTTCCTTATAAATTGAGCTCTGCCTCGGGTCAGAGCACCGTCTCTCTTTGCAAACATACGGCTTATTACATGCATTTTGTTACATAACTGCTATATAATGGCTTATATTGAAGATGTGATTCAAATATCTTATCCAACGACTGGGGTGTGTATAACAATTCGCGATTAAAGTGCAAATTTGTAAATATTAACTGGTATATAACTTTTACAGATAGTATGGGTTGATAACATACCCATCGTTGAGGTGCGCGTTACAGACATGGTGAAAATTCGAATTCTTCGTGGCCAGGTATGTATACTTCGTATCTTTATATTTTTAACATTTTTTAATTTTATGTAATCTGATTTCAGCGACGGTTCAGCGATTATATCGTGATGAGGTGAGAATCAATGGCTTCTCGAATTTGGAGCATCAAAGGTGGACTCGCTATTTCAGATCGATTGATCGTGAAGCCAACGATCTAATATGGGAACAGAGTGGCGAGGAAGACATATTCGATTTACAAATTTTGTTCGGAATGCGTATCTACGAGCCGGAAATTTGGTAAAATTATTTCGAAAATACTTCAAATACATTATTTGAAGAAATGTATAACTTCAAAATTTAAAATATAAAATATAAAATAATTTTTAAAATCTGTTTTCCGTTATTTCGCCGATTCCATTTCCTTTAGATAAGCTAGTAATAGTAGTAGGAGTACTATGTGCCTACGGCCCCGGGAGCTCCGAGGGGGGAGCGGGGCGGGGGAGGGACTCGAGGGCGGTGAGCGCGTCGGGACATGTTGTTTATCAAATATTTATAAACATATCGTTGACAAGGGGTACCGCCGGGGGGGGGGTTAGGTGTCCACGTTCTTGACCGAGGGGGTCTGCGGGGTGGGGGGGGGGTGTCTGCGTTCTAGGCCGGGGGGGGGGTAGGTGTTAGCGTTCTAGGGCGAGGGGTACCGCCGAGGGGGGGGGGTAGGTGTCCGCGTTCTAGGGCGAGGGGGTCCGCGGGGGAGGGGATTCGCGTTTTCGGCGCGGGGTATTATTAACGGGCGCCGTTCGGCTGCTGGAATTTTATCGGCGAATATAAACAAAATAGCGAGTTAGACACTTGTCTCTGCAATGATCTCACCCTTGTAGAACATGCGAGTCGCCATTCGGTTACGGTGTCTCACACTACAAAAGCGAGCGTCGATGGTCCGACGACGGTTTAAAGATAAAATAGCCGAGGTAAACAATTGATAAAATTTGCCACCGGCGACGATTTAACCGTTGCGGAGTCCTTTTCATGTTTTTCTAGGAAGAGCCGCTGCCGATTACGATTTAACCGTCGCGGGCGGTATTCGGTTATGGCGCGGCATATTACAAAAAGCGAGCGCCGATGTCCGGCTGCTGGAATGTATAAACAAAATATGTCTAACGACAATTATACAAACGCATAGCATCCATTGTCGCCAGGATGATTATGGATCCACATCTTGCGGATCAGTCTTCAGCTATCTTTCGCAACGCGAACGTTCATGTTCGAGGGTGAAGGTTTTTTTGTGTCAAGTGGGCGGTATAAAGAAAACATTTTTTTGTAACAATGAACAAAAAAAATGTAGATGGACAATAATTTCGATATGAATGCAGACGAAGATCGCGCGGACGACAGTGATTATTTCAGTGATGAAGACAACGATCATAATGAAGTCATCGATAGAATAGTGCTGCATTGGGAAATCGCTACGCTAAATTTACGTACAAGACATTGTGTAATATATTTTTATTTTTCAACGGGTGGTGCACTTGCACTATGTTTTTCGTGCATGATTGCTCTATGGGACCTTAGGGAGGGTATGTACGCTCGCCTAAGACACTTCGTTGCGTTACGCGGAACGATGCATGGCCGGTATTGTTCAAGATGTCGTGCAGCATTGTATATATTATTCCCATGTAATATGTGCCCGATTTGCACACGATAAGAAAAGAAAACATTATCGCGGCTCTTAAAAGTTCATACTCGGGGGCTGAAGTTTTTTTTGTGTCAAGTGGGCGTTATAAAAAAAACATTTTTTCAAAAACTGTGAACAAAAATGGAGATGGACAATAATTTCGAGGCAATAATGGATGCGGATTCATCCGAAGAGGATCGTCCATTGTCACCGGACAGCACTTACAACAGCGATGAAGACGATAACCGGAGAGAAGTCGTCAATAAATTAGTGCCGCGTCCCGAATTTCTAGCGTTAGATGGACGTACGAAGTGTTGCGCAATTTATTTTTATTATATATACGGTTCGGATAAACTGTGTTATACGTGTATGCTTGCTTCACCAGACACAGGTGAGCACATAAGTAAACGTCGAGAGCATGTAACCGAACCGTACGAGATAATGAACGTTCAATTATGCACAGATTGTCGTAATACTCTATTGTTCCAAATATATCCATGCGACATGTGCCCAACTTGCACGAAGTGATAAAAAAAACATTATCGCGTGTGAAACATTATATATAACGTGCGCAACATGGAATGGTCAAGTGAAGAAGAGAAATCTGACGATGATTTAATAAACGATGTCGCCAATGTTCTGCGTGAAGAAGATCGAGGAGTGAAATTGACGGATGTGACATCACCGGTGCAGTTTCTTCGCGATCGCGAACTAGGTATACGCGGAACTGATCGACGCAGCGTTAAACAAAGAGTCGCTATCGACTATATTAATTATCCTTATGAATGGGATTCGGATAACGTGAGACGGAAATTGTATCGGCGGCTGCGGGACGAGGCAAAAGAACGTGAAGCTCGTGAAGCTCGTGATAATTCTTATTTTTATGATTTTTACTCTAAACCTGACTTTGATTCGGAGTATCAGGAGTATCGCTATTGGGCGAATAAAGTTATTACTGATATGCTCATGCTCACTGATACTATGCTCATTCAAATTCGCACAGACATTGGGAAGTGCGTCGAATTGGCGGTGATGAAAAACATGAACATACAGAGATCAATTTTACGTATCTTTAATAAGATAATAGGTCCTAATCATACATCGATTCAAAGAGCTCTTGACCGTGAACTTAATGATTTTAATGATTGGCACTTTGATGTCCCCTTCTTCAGTCTTTATAATCTTATGCTTAAACATTATTCCATTCTATATTTCTGTCGACGTTGTCCAGCGTGTGATCGAGTCACGTGCAAGTGCTCCATCGAAGAATGTGACGTGATCTAAAAAAAAAACATGGAACATCCCGATGAAACGGAACGCGACCTGTTGGAACGATCCGACCAAATCGCTACCTTGGGCGAATATTTTGCATGGGCACAGCGATGCGAGGAGTTTATCGAGCAGCTCGAAGAAGACTGTCGTTCCAAACGTCCGCGGCTCTCAATCCGCGAAACAAACAATCCGGGACACAGACAATCTTTAGTGGCAAGAATCGCGCGACTCGAAGGTGCGAAGACTCTATTACAGAGACGGTTCGTACATATCGGTGGTGAGTACGCGGCGGGCAGTAGTAGCGGTAACGAAAACGTGGAAAGACTCGTCTGGCGAGAGATCGATGCCGCGTTCGAAAGCCGTGTATTGACCGGTGCAGTGATAAATACAAATTACATCGAACCGCAAAAATTTCTCGAAGATGCTGAAGTCATCGTGCTCGATCATGTGCGGAACGTCATGCAAAGACACGCAAGTGTAAAGATAAACACTGTGTTCAACGGTGAGTTTGTGACGGGTGACAAACGTGCGAACAAAAGTATCAGCACGAGAAACTGCGAACTCTTTCGTTCGTCCGATCGGTCCGATCTGCGCGAGTGGTACAAGCTACACGTTATCGAGCCCACATTAGCGAAACTCGAAGAGTTTCAGGAACGCGACAGCGGGTGGGCGTTATCGCGTATACTCAATTTGACAGTGAACGTGAACAAGTACAATCCTTTGCGCGCGGGATGTTACATCAAATTACCGCAACAAATTAAATTGAAGGGAGCGGTGATCAACGTGCAATCTATGGACAATGCATGCTTCGCGTGGTCGGTGGTGGCTGCTCTACATCCAGCCGAAAGACATTCGGAACGGGAATCTTCGTATCCTCATTATACAACAGTGCTGAATTTACGAGACATTGAGTTTCCAGTGACGTTGAGTCAAATTAAAAACTTCGAACGATTCAACGACGTGTCGATCAACGTATATACTGTCGAGGGGGAGAAGACGCCGAACGTTCTCCCGATACGACTCACCGACCTGAAGAGAGAAAAGCATGTAAATTTGCTGTACGTGCAGGACCCGCGAGACGACAACGTTGGACATTTCGCGTGGATCAAGAATCTATCCCGCCTCGTGAGCTCGCAATTGAGCACGCACCGTGGTCGGAAATACTTTTGCGATCGGTGAGTACTTATACTCCTTTTTAATAAAATTATAAAATATTTTATTTAATAATTTACAATATTTGTTTTTTGCAGATGTTTGCACTATTTCTACACGAGCGAGAAATTGGAAGCGCACACCGTCGACTGTCAGAAGATAAACAACTGCGCAATCCGACTACCGAGCGAGGACGACAAGTGGCTGAGTTTCAAGAATCACAGCAGGAAAGAGCGGCTTCCATATGTCGTGTACGCCGACCTGGAATGTACCCTTGAGAAGACGGAAGCGGATCCGACAACGCCCACGTTCAGGTTTCAACATCATCGGGTATGTAGTATAGGATACTACGTGCGGTGCTCGTACGACGACTCGTTATCTGCGTATCGATTTCGCCGCGATAAGGATTGCGTCGCGTGGTTCGCCGAGGAACTGAAAGGATTGGCGCATCGCGTAAAGGCTATCTTGTCCGAGAATGTTCGCATGGTAGATCTAACGCGAGACGAGTGGGAGATATTTCGCAGCGCGGCGCAATGTCACATTTGCGAAAAACCGTTCGCGCCAGACGACGTGCGAGTACGCGATCATTGCCACTTGTCCGGTCGATATAGAGGTCCCGCACATTCGAACTGCAATCTGAATTATAAAGATTCGCATTACATCCCCGTAATTTTCCACAATTTATCGGGCTACGACGCGCATTTCATTATCACGGAGATAGCTGCCGCGTTCGAAGGCTCGGTCGATGTACTACCGATAACAAAAGAAAAGTACATCTCATTCACGAAGCACGTGAAAGATACAGCCGACAGATCAGATTCGCGAAGCGACATAAAATTAAGATTCATCGATTCGTATAAATTTTTGAGTAGCAGCCTCGATAAATTAGCATCTTTTCTATGCAAAGATAAGTTAAAAACTGTACGTTCTCAATTTTCACAATTATCGACCGAGGACTTTGATCTTTTGACGCGAAAAGGTGTCTTTCCATACGAATACGTGGACAGCATCGAAAAGTTGGAGGACACGTGTTTACCGCCGCGCGATTCATTTTACAGTTCCTTGACCGGTGACACCGTATCCGAGAGCGATTACGCGCACGCCGCGAACGTATGGCAGCGATTCTCCGTTCGAACTCTGGGCGAATACAGCGATCTATACCTCAAAACCGATGTCTTGCTGTTGGCCGACGTGTTTGAAAATTTCCGCGACAGCTGTATCGCGAGTTATGGACTCGATCCAGCGTACTACTACACTTTGCCAGGTTTCACGTGGGACGCCATGTTGAAACATACGTGTATCAATTTCGAACTGCTCACCGACATTGACATGGTCTTGTTCATCGAACGCGGTATACGCGGTGGTCTGAGTCAATGTTCAAACAGATACGCGCGGGCCAACAACAAGTACATGCAATATTACGATTCATCGAAACCGTCTTCGTACTTGATGTACTTCGATGTAAACAACTTGTACGGTTGGGCGATGTGTCAGCCACTGCCCTACGCAGATTTTCAATGGGTCGAAGACGTTTCGAATTTCGACTTTAGCGCGATCGCCTTGGATTCGCCCACGGGTTATATTCTCGAAGTCGATCTCGAGTATCCGGAGAATAAACACGACGCGCACGCCGACCTACCGTTCTGTCCGACGCGCGATAAACCGCCCGGCAAACAGCAGGAAAAACTTCTCGCCACGCTGTACGATAAGAAGCGTTACGTCATACACTACCGCAACCTACAGCAGTGCACGCACCACGGCCTTCGCGTCACAAAAATACATCGCGTATTGCAATTCGCTCAATCTGCGTGGCTCCGCACTTACATCGAACTCAATACAAAATTTAGAACACTGGCCAAAAATGAGTTCGAGAAAAATTTATATAAATTGATGAATAACGCGGTTTTCGGGAAAACGATGGAGAACGTTCGCAATCACGTCGATGTAAAATTATTAACAAAGTGGGAGGGTAGATACGGCGCGGAGGCAATGATCGCGCGACCAAATTTTCATAGTCGAAGCATCTTTTCGGAAAATCTGATAGCCGTTGAACTGCGAAAACTTGAAGTTAAATTCGATAAACCTATTTACGTCGGCATGTGCATTCTCGACGTATCGAAAATCTGCTTGTACGAATTTCATCACGAGTACATGTCTCCCCTGTATGGCGACAAGTGTAAAGTCACGTACACCGATACTGACAGTCTGATTTATCACATCGAATGCGACGATGTGTATGAGAACATGAAAGATGATATAGTCAGGTTCGACACTAGCGATTACGCGGTAGATAACGCGTACGGTATCCCACTCGCCAATAAAAAAGTTCCGGGCTTGATGAAGGACGAGAATAACGGCGCGATCATGACCGAATTCGTCGGACTCAGGGCGAAGATGTACGCGTTGAGGGTGGATGGTAAAAAAGATTGTAAAAAAGCGAAAGGTGTCAAGAACAACGTCGTAGCGCGTACTATAACGTTCGACGATTACACGAGGTGTCTGCGAGACGAAATTGAAATGACCCGATCGCAGTCCTGTATACGATCGAAAAAGCACGAAGTGTACACCGTGTCCGAAACAAAAATCGCTCTGAGTCCATACGACGATAAGCGATACATTATACCCGATTCGACCGATACGTTACCGTGGGGACATTATAAAATACCTTTGTAACGTATGTATACATGTATGTAATAGTATAACGTATGTAATAGTATAACGTATGCAGTAGTATATGTATGTAATAGTATAACGTATGCAGTAGTATAACGTATGCAGTAGTATATGTATGTAACGTAATATATAATGTAGTAGTAGTAGTAGTATGTCATATAACGTATGAATGTATGAATGTAGTATAACGTATTGTGAGTATTATATTACAGTATTGGAAAGAATATTAATAAAGATATTGCACATGTGTATATTTCATATTTTTACGTATTTTATATTTCATATTTCAAACACTTTACATGTATTACATATTACATATTTTTTATGTTAAGAATAAAATACAGTTTGCACGAATTAAATAACATTGTCCTTGTGTATCCATGAATTGTGCGATCCATCGAATCCCAGCCATTTAACGTAAACCTCGTCGCCCCTCTTGCGCAGTACTTTCTCCACGAGATACACGTCCGGATAAGTCGCGCGATGCAACTCGTGCTCGTAGAACGCTCCAGCGACGGATTTTCCACGATAGTCCTCGAGTAGATAGGTTACGGGATTGGTACGCTGCACTTTAACGATCTTAAACACCTCGGTGGTCCAATTCGGCGTGTAACCCTTTTCGAAAATTGTTTTGTATTTGCTAACGCGCACCGAGTCACCCGCTTTGAATTTTGCCGGACCCGCGATCTTTATCGCGCTGTATACGGTAGCCAAGAGTCTTTTGGCGATCGCGGGGGTAACGTCGACGGGCCGCATGCCGATGGTTCGATGCTTGCGCGCGTTGTAATCCGACACGAGTCGCGGCAAGGCGTCGACCCACTTGTAATTTCCGTTGAGCGTAAACATCTTCCACATGTCGTTCTTTAACGTACGATTGAATCGCTCGACGACCGACGCCTTCAACACCGAATACGTGGAATAATGATTGATGTCGTGTTTTCTCACGAGACGTTGCACGTCGGTGTTGTAAAATTCCTTCCCCATATCGGTTTGTAGGTTACTGGGGCACCTCCCGCTGTGTCGAATTATCTCGGCGATAGCGTCGGCTGTTTCGCTGCGCCTTTACCCTTGAGCGGCACGGCCCACGCGTACTTGCTCAACACATCGATGACGGTGAGTATGTAGTGGTAGCCTCCGTTGAAACGTGAGTACGGACGCATCTCAACGATGTCAGCCTGCCACAGGTCATCGTACCCTCGTACTATGACGCGTCTGCGGGGAAAATTTCTTCTCGCCGGAGCGTGCAGTTCTTCGACGAGTCGTTGCTTCTCGATACTTTTACGCACATCGATCGATTTTAACTGTCTCATGTTTCGTTGTCGCCGTTTCTGCTTCTAGTGCATCGTTCGTAGCAGTTTCTGAACAGTTCGTAACCGCTTCTCAACAGTTCGTAACCGCTTCTGAGCCATTCGTGAATCGTTCGTTGTTGTTCGTCGTTGTCGTCAGTTAACCGTTGTTTGTCACTCATCGTCGTCGTCGTCGTCGTCGACGTTCTTTAGCCGTTTGTAGCCTTTCCTGTCACCGCGTAGTTCGCAGCTGTTTCTGAATCGCTCGTAATCGTTTCTGAGTTGTTTTTGAATTGTTCCATAACCGTCCGACAACCGTTCTTGAACCGTTAGACAGCCGTCCGACAACCGTTCTCGAATCGTTCGTTGCTGTTTGTCGCCGTCGTCAATTAACCGTTGCTTCTCTTCACTCGTCGCCTTTCGATAGTCGTTTCTGCTGAACCGTTTCTTCATCGTTCATTAGTCGTTTCCAATCTAACGATGTTCGTACGCCGAAGCGCGTTTACCGCAGTCTGTAACGCTCGCACGTCCTTCTCGAACGAGGTAAGCTTCTCGTCTGACTCTTTTCGTTGATCTGTCAAACTTTTAACGCACCGATCCACGTATAGTTTGTTAACCGCGTCACCGTCAGTCTCAGGTTGCGCTACGCGACGAATCTTGCGCGACCTTGCGTCAAAGTCCGTGGCACTGCGACACAGAGCGTTATTGCGCACGAAATTTCTCATTAATCCGCTCCACCGATGGTACGAAATGGAGTTTGTCGCGTCTCCGCTGTGCTCGAACAATCCAAATTTGTTGATCGGCATTTCGACGCTGATTGAACGGATCGCTGTCGCGCCGTTTAATTTATAATAAGCCCGGCTTCGCGAAGTTCCTCGATGATCGACATGATCTCGTTGTCGTGGGCATTGTTGCCAGCTTGACGCGAAGCGTCGAGCAATCGTAGACGATCCACCAGCTCGTTGGGATCGTCCCAGTGCACGTAGTCGATCTTATTGTCGGTTAGCGTCATCGCGCGAGGCATGGATAATCCCTTTCCGGATTTTTTCTTCTTGGATTCGATCGATATCAACGGTGAGATTACCCATAGATACTTGTATCCCCTGTTACCCTTTACTCGCTCGCGAGGATCGTGCTTGTATTTATGAGCACTCGTCGCCAACAGTATGCTTCTGTACTTTTGCATATCGTCCTCCGTGTAGAGATTATCATCGGGTGTTTTTTTGAAGATTAACTCGTAAATACCGGGTGTACCGGCGTATCGTACGTCGCCAATATGAATGTTATCCGCTTTGTCCACGTAAAAACGTTTATTACCGAGCATCATTTCATTCTTGTCGAGATAAACGCCGTACACGTCGTCTATCGTTGGATCGGCGCCCAAAACAGACGAGATATACACTCGGCTCAGTGGACCGAAATTATCTTCCAACGTTTCTCTAAACAATTCTCGCCCCTCCGATGTTTGCAACTGCTTTTGAACGGTCGTCCCGATCGAGTCGTCCGTGGTTTCGAAAACATTCTCGTTTTCGAGAAATTCGGGAACATCCACGTTTGCCGCTAATTCGGGACTTGTATGTTGCACGGTTCGCGTCGGTGTAGAGGTTATCGGTGTAGAAGTTACCGGTAGTACTTTCGATCGTTTCGATTGATTAGATTTACGCGGTGTCGATGACAGATCCAACCAGGAGTATAATCGTTCCCTCTTTTCTCTCTTCGGTGTAGCATTCTCCTCCTCCTCCTCCCCGCCAGCGACGCTTTCCGGCTCCTCCTTCTTCACCGCGGTCAAGCTCGAGTTGTCGACGATCTTTTTCAGCGGCCCGATGAGAGGTTTAAAGTGCGTATCCATCTCAATGCCCTTCTCGATCTTACCGGTCTTCAAAGCGCGAAGTTTCTTGCGAATCGAATCACTCGTTTTCGCAATATCTTTCACGATCTTCTCGCGTTCGCGAATATTCTCGCTCCCTTCGATCGCAGCCATCGCGGGAAAACAAAGCAGAGTATCGATCTCTCTCTCTCTCTGTAACGCTAACGTTTCGCCTCCGACGAGGTATCGGCAACGACTGATCGCTTTTACGGTATCGCGAACACGTTAAATCCTTTTCTGTATCGGCCGTTCGAAAGCGCGCTGTCCTTGTCTATCACCGCGAATCCGTACTTTTGTTGCCAACACTCGTGACACAACGAGCAAAATTCATCGTACGGCATGTCGGTATTCACGTGATTGTTGTACACGTGTTTCAAATTGGTACCGTCCTGCTTGAACAGGATCAGCAGATTCGCGTTGTCGCGTATCAGATGTTTAGGTATTCTCGCGTACGTCTGACAGAGATAGAAGGAGTCGACGCTCGAGTGCCTGCCCATTGAGAAATACTCTCTCACAGCGTCTTGCTTATCGCATGCCACGTCATCGAAGACGAAGATCGAGTTTGGACGCGCGTCGCTCGGTGGAATGACGTCACTGTTATTGGAGAACGTAAAGTAGCCGATTTCGTCGATCGATGTCAATAAATTCTCCAGATATCGATATTTCGGCTGTTGCAGCGATTTCGAGTACACGTACACGTTTTCGAAACGTACACCGTGCGGACTTTCCAGCAAGCTAATCAGAACGTTGGTTTTACCGCAACTCGAGGGGCCGCAAATGATCGCGCGTATAGTAGCCGGCAGCAGCGTACCGTGCCTACGCTTCTCCGCGTTGCCTCCCATCGGCCGTGATCTGTCGTCGCAATTCGTCACGCGAATCGCCAACGGTTGTCGCACGAATCTCATTTTTTCCACACTGTCGACTTTCTGGCTGACTCGAACGCCTATTTATAGGCGAGCGGAACCGCGAATGGCTCAGTAGCAAAAATGTTCGTCCTACTGTCGAGACCTTCCGATATTCGCGACTTGAGCGCCGAACAGCTGCAATTTGTGCCGAAAGCCGTTCTGCTGCAAACGTGCGGCGATCACGTTCACTACGTGTGGGACAAGCTTCCGGAACATATAAAGGGGATTTGGAGGTTCAGACATATCGTCGCTGTTACGAACATTACAATCAACCGTGGCAGCGAACGCACGTCGACGGTCCCGCGCCATTGATAAAGGATTGCGGCGAATGTCAACGAAAAAAATTGGTGGAGGCCTATTAAATCGCGCGATAAACGCACTTCCGTTCGAATTACACATTCCCGGCTATCAATTTGCGGCCGGGAACTCGTTTACAAGAACGATTGGTGAGAGGCGATCAAGGTATTAATCCATTGGACGCGGCGTGTCGCGAGCACGAATACCTATTCGCGTAACCGCGATCTCACGAGAGACCGCGGCGGCGGAGATACTCGCTGCGGAAGCGCGAAAACGCATTACGCGAGAGATTCGACTCTCGGAGAGAGAGCTGCCGCTACAGCCGTCTGGGCGACCATGAAGGCTAAGACGAAGCTCGGAATGGGCTTGAAATCGAAAAAAACGAAAACGAGGAAAAGGCTGACGAAAAACGGATACTTCCTGCAGTAAAACGAGGCGGCGTATTGCCGATTCTACCGTTGTTGGGAGTTCTCGGTTCTCTGGCCGGCGGGCGGCGGGAGTCGTAAAGGCCGTGAACGATAACAAAGCCGCGCGGCGTCAGCTGGAAGAGATGCAACGTCACAATCGCGCCGGGAAGGTCGCGGACTTTATCTCGCTCCGTACAATATGGACGAGGGCTGTATCTCGCCCGCAC
>NW_027250354.1:0-25219 GCF_030848795.1 Temnothorax nylanderi | reverse complement strand
ATGCCATAAGAAAGGTTTCCTTATTTTTGTCTAGTAAGGCCCTTGTAAAGATAGACAAGGGACAACAATAATAGCCAGTAGACAACGGCTGGGCCAGTACTGTCTGCCAGTATTGGGCCCAAGTTATCATCCGGTACTGGCGCCAGTACCGCGCCAGTAGTGTTGCCAGTACTACGCCAGTACCCGAACTGCAACAACCAGTACTGGCGCAGTATTGGGCCGATTGTAAAACCCTATATGGGTTATTACATATGTCCTCCGGGGCGAAGCCCGGGTAACCAGCTAGTAATCAATAATTCAGCATGTGATAACAAAAAAATCGCTAACATATATCTACTAAAAAAAAGATTAATACCTAAATCATCAAAAAGAGTTGTCCACAGAATTCCATCTTTACTGATATGAAATTGTTCCAAAAAAATCATACAACTGAAACTGTAATTCAATTCGTTAAAGGAGCTATAAATTAACTGTGGTAACAATGGAAATTATAAAAAAAAGTATTATTTGCAAAAATGAGACTTACATTGAGGTTTCTTCTTTCGCGTTTCACTTTCTTTTCATGTCATGACTTAACTCGTTGTAAAGATAAGCAAGGGTCAGTCGAGTCTCGCGTAGTTTACACTTGAAATTCAATGCACGTTGCGCTCGTACGTAGCCGATACCGGTCTTAAGAGACTCTCGAGTGTTCGGGAAACGCGTTCGAAGTAGCAGGTGTAGAATATCGCAAAACTGCACGGTATTACATTCGGCCGTTTCAATAACGGCCTGACTTCGTTGCACGCGCTTCGGAGAATCTTGCTTATTAAATCACTGTAGTTCAACTTTGCATATTACGCAAGGCCGACCTTCTCCCCTTCCTCTCCGATTTATACGTCGGTAATATCGTCGTCGTATAAAAGTTCGCGCGAAACTGGGAATCGCAGCTTCAACATTGTCGCTGGACATTCACGACGCGCTCTAATCGCGCTCGAATCGATATAGGGGAGACCGGGGCTAGTTAATACATGGGGTAGGTAGGTACACGGCAATTATTGCAAAAGTGACAAAAGATAATATTGCATAAAAAATATAGTATTTCCCCCGGTATTTCCGCAAAAACATTGCGATAATATTTCAATTAGTTATTTTAGGCTGAGTAGTGTATTTTCACAAATAGAAAATATTTTTAGTTTTGTATAGCCAAAAGTAAAATAAATCAGTGATGTATTAAATGTTATATTTATAAATCTGGTCATCGTATCATAATTCTAACTGTGTCTTTAAAATCTTTACTTTAAACGTAATAACTTCCAGTTATGTTAATGTCTTAAAAAATTTTTTTGTTTAAACAATAATGAAAATATCTAAAGGGGCAGGTCGGGGCTGGTTGTGACGGGGCAGGTTGTTACTGCTGTTCTACTTATAATTTCGGCCAACTCCGTCGATGTAACACATAATTTCGGCATAACAGTGGCAGATATTTTAATCTTATGTAAGATTTCACCGTTAACGTCTTTTATTACGTATTAGAACCAGTCAATACAAAACATCAGTTAAATTATATTTATATTATAATTTTGCACTCAACAATGTAAGTGTAATATAACACATATTGTTACATGTTGTTATTTCTCTTTATTAAATATATTATACTTGGAAACTGGATCTTTCACAACTTAATCCAGTACTGTAACAACTTACCCCGTATATGGGGCTGGTTGTTACAAATGTCGTCGCCTTATAATTGTCATTGGTGCGCGCAACAAAATTAATTATACTATTTAGTTAAAAAAATAATTTTTGTGTTGTATAAGCATGCGGTTATTGAAAAATTCTTTTGCGGCTTGTATTCCATTTATTAGTTATGTGTAAAAAAAATCTTTAAAAAAAAGTGTACAAACTAGCCCCGGTCCCCCCTACTCAGTCAAGAATCTCGCGATCTCGCAGCTCGATACAAACGTTACAACTAATAACAACTTCTGCTACCGCAGAATATGTATCTGCACACAGAGTATAGTCTTGCGAACTATCCGTGACAGTCGGCCGAAACCACACTGGCGGTTTAGTCCGGAATTTTGGGACTATATCTGATGCATCGCCGCCGCCGCTGCTGCAGTCGCATTACATTTTCTGAACTATAGAATATCATTAATGTTTAATTTTTCTAATATGTGTGTGTGTTCAGATATCAAGTCAAATTTGTCTTCCGGACACAGATACGTACGTGTCACAATTTAATATTTTGGCCTTATTATTTTATAATTTTACAATTTTATAATTCATAATTTATATTATATAATCTTTGATAAAGTTTTGGTAAGATTTTTCTAAGAAAAGCCAAAAATATTAAATACATTTTCTTTGAGGTTAAATTAGTTTACGTCCTAAGAGAAAAAAGCTTTCCCTAATTATATATATATATATATATATATATATAATTCTTATCCTCTTATCTTGAAAAAATAGACTAGAAGAACCTGGGAATAATAAATTCAAAGATAATTAATTAGCTTGGTGTGTCTGCTTAAGATCTCAGTATGCGTTTACTAACTCACGGCAAATAACAAATACGTGTACGAATAATAAAGTTTGTCCGACGATTCGTCTATTTGCGCGTTTAATTGTAGCCCATTCGGGGCTTGATCAAAATCGAATCCGATGATCGCATTTCGCGAGACCGCTTCTACACTGCTGATTGCAGTGCCAGTAACTCATCGCACTTAGGTGGAGCGTGGTTTCGACGCTGGTCTTAGAACCAATAACAAACTCCGGGAACTACGATGCAGCCGCGACGAAACGATCGAGCGGGCGACCGACCTCGCAAAACTGTCCGCGGCAGTTGGCTGACCCGGCTCGGTGCAGATGCAGTTTTGGGAATCTTCATTTACGGCTCGTGGCAGTATAGTTGGGCTCTCTTTCTCACCCGCTTCTCGTCTCTTCTTTCTCTCTCTCTCTCTCTCTCTCTCTCTCTCTCTCTCTCTCTCTCTCTCTCTCTCTCTCTCTCTCTCTCTCTCTCTCTCTCTCTCTCTCTCTCCTCTCTCACTCTCACTCTCGCTATAGGGACGTCGCCCTGGAAAGCGCGGAGGCGGGCGAACCGAAGGCAGGAATGGGGGGTGGGGGACGGTGAACGGTGCGCAACCGGGGGATAGGTAGGTAGGTCGGAATCGCGCGCGGCGAGAACCTACAGACGTCAGAGTAAATGCAATTACCCTGCACCCTATGTAGCAAACTAAGTTAAACTTGTGACCGGGGCTTGGCCCAAACTGTTTGCATTATGTATCCGTGGTCCCGGCCTTATGTGCCACATGCTGCACGCCCGTTACAGCCGCATCCTCTTTCTGCCTGCCTGCCAGCCTGCCTGGCTGCCTGGCTGCCTGCTGGCACACGTACGCGGGTCCACGTCCACGAGCGAAGGCACCATCACCGCCGCCGCCGTTGTACGTATAGACACCGTCGTCGTCGTATGTCATTCCACGATTGCGGCTGTATGCCGTATCTCCCAACGTGTGGGCGTGCTACGCGTTATATTGTCACCGTGCGCGCGCGCGGGTACGTGTGTACGTGTGCCAAAGAGCGGCAAGCGGAGCGCAGAATTCGATCGAGATGTACCGCGCCACGACGAAACTTCGGCAACTCCGCTTCAGCTTGCGCGGGCGACCGCTATCAACTTTAGTCAACCGGGGACCGTCTCACCAACACCGGCGCTGTTCCTCGGCACCGTCGTCGTCGCCGTCGTTGTCGCAAGAGGACAAGATTTACCACTTAAGCCGAGCTATTCTTCCACGAGGAAGAAGCCGCTGAAAGGGGCCAGAGTATAAAGGGTGCGAGCGAGCGATCGATGGTCGAACGAAAGGCCTCGTGACGCTCGCTTTTTCGCGTCTTTTTTTTTAGAATAAAAGCATTAAATTGCGAGACGAGTAGCGGCGCGCCAGGATGAGGAACCACCGTTTCACGACGACTTCCGCCCGTCGAGGTGTCCTTGAGGGTGATTCTCCTCGTGCCGGGACCGGCATTTTTACTCACACACTTTAATAATACGGAATTAGAAATAAACATTTTGTCTATTATTCTATATTATTCTGTTTTCGAAATTTAGATTTAAATTAAAAATTCAAGTGCTTATTTGAAAGTTTAAAAAACTGATTGGGAATGTAATATAGGGGAGAGTGGGGGAAATACGTACACCGGGGTAAAATTGGACACTGCCATTTTGGTATTTTTCTGTCATCCGTACCCTTCCGGCTTAACTCTAGTCCGTGGCACTACCGCGGAAGGGTACGGATGACAGAAAAATACCAAAATGGCCTTGTCCGGTTTTATCCCGGTGTCCGTGTTTCCCCCACTCTCCCCTATTCTAATGTTTTTGCAATGACGAAGTAAATCAATATTCATCTGGCATATTGGCATAATTAAATATTGTCTACAGACAATTGTTGATATCCCCCACGCGGAATTCGGTTATACGAGATTATCATTTTAATTATCTCTCCCGTAATCAAGTTATTAAACGAGATGAAAGGCTGTATCTGTTAATTTCAATCGGGATGGTATTGGAATTCTGAAAATTAAGCGCGCAAGGATTCTCTTTCCCATGCCGGCAGCAGCCGGGCATGCAGGGGAATCCCGAATCAACTTTTCTCTGATTATGCGAGTGAAAGTAAATTCACGGGCTCTGTTTATCTCGCGAAAATACGGCGCGCGTTTTACAACAATGCACGGAATTCCATTGTTAGTTAATCCAGTTCGCTTTACTGCGCTCATGTATCGAACGCACTTTCTAACAAACACTCTAATACGTTAACAAAGCACCCGGTATAGCGTACCATAAATTAAGCAATTTTGCCACGTACAAACACACACGCACACACATGGCGAAACTTGGTAATGGAAAATACATAGCAATACGCTTCAGCAGCGGCGCGGCGCCGGCGCAGCGCTTTCAAAGCTTCTGCAAGTTTCAGTTGCATATTTTCCATCGGAAGAGTTATGGCGATTGTCCGGAACAATGCGTTACATTCGCGTTATCGAACGCGCATTAACTCCGTTCGACTTCGTTCGCTTCGAATCGGAAATTTTTCCCCACGACTCGTGTACCTGCAGCACAAGTTTCTCGTGTTCCGGGGGCCGATCCGCTTTTGAAACGTTACGTCGGTGTCGTTTTCATGCGAGCAGGATTGCTCTCGCGAATTCAACTATATTAATTTCGCGTAGAGAGGCGCGCGCAGAATGTTACGAAACTTTAATGCGCTTTCGGCACAAAAGCTCCATTGCATTTTTTTTTACGGAGGGTACAACTTTTTAATTGAAAGAATCTGCTCTCTGTCGATTCGTTTTAAAACGAGCTACGAGGGTTTGACCTCGTTTATCTGATCGTATTAACCCATACGATGATTGGTGATCCAACACAGCTTCTCTTTTACGAATTACTCAAATATACGGCTGTTTTTAAAGACCGATTGTTAACGATATAATAGCGAGTGAAAGCTTTTCCTTTGTTAATACAAATAATATTCAGCAATACCTATAAAAAAAATATTCATTAAAAGCAAAGCGCGAGTAAAAGCGATTTAAGAATAAAGTTTGAAGATGGAAAGTGAACAATTGCATTGTATATAACAATATATGTTTTATATCTTTTATACGTTCTTCCTTTTAATTAAATATAGAAGGGAAAATTATTCAGAGATAATAAATCAATCAAATAAAAATAAGTTTAATCATATATTATTCAATCGACAATATCGATGCTAACTGAAAATATGATTTGATAATATTAAAAGATATAAAATAAACTTGGCTACGTAATTCGATATGCTCTACCGGTGAATATATTTTTGCATTAATGTTTCTATGCGAATTGTATTTTATTCGAAAAAGATCGATCCGTAATGCTTCTTAACGAGTTCGATGCTAGGATCGAGCTCGTCGATCTAATTATCGGACAGGACAGTCGTGAAAAGAATATCTTGTCAGTGGCGTTTTTCCGACTCTCGCAAAGAGTGTAATGCATTTTACCAACGCATTTCAACCAACTGGCACTGAACCAACTTTCGTTCAATGAGAGAGAGATCTGTCAAAATTAAACAATTCTGCGGGCGCTATATTAAATATCGAATGTCATGAAGCTTTTACGCACACACTCGGAAAAGAAATTTTTCAATAACACATTGCGTACTCCCGTGGTTTCAAGTTTCCTTCTTTTTGCTTCACCAAGAGTTATATCCGTCCATGTTATCCGGTGTATTTTTATTCATACGAATCACAAATTTCATCAAAGAAAATAAGTATGAATTAGAATAAATGTTTTGTTTAAAAGATTCTTTTTATATGCAAAGAAACAAAAATCACCGTTAGACGATTGACAAGGAATTATACATTATTATCTTATTAATTACGTGTAATGTGGTTGATAAAAAATGCCAGAATTACATTCTTTCTATAGATTTTTTAATCAATTTGAAATGGATTTCTTCTTGACGAATATTAAAGTGAATGTCATTTTCCATCTGAAATAAAAGTACCCTCGTACCATTTTTTCCCCCAGCCGAGCGAGCAGTTTTCGATAATATTTTCGATCAGGATGATTATTTAAGAGGAACGAGAAACGCGCAGTAGTGCAGTTTAGCGAATGAAATAGGAAACTGTCGAGCCTGAAATCGAGGCGGTTTTAAGTCTTAACGAGTCGTTCCCCGTCTGGACGACGGGGGTGCTTGAAAACATCGAAAGGGGGGTCCACCTCTTTATATCGAGATCTAGATTATTCTATGCCGCGGCATTCCTCTCGCCGTTAATTCAAATTACTTTGTAATTAAAAAGAATCGATTCCGGGTTTGCCGGCAATTGCAAAGACGAAAAAGGCCGATCGGGCGAGTCCTCGAGAAAGCCGGAAAGGTAAAGGAAAAGGAATGGGGCATACTGGAGACTTTTCATCGACTTTCCGTTGGTCCGTTATATATATCTACCTCCCGTTTCCGCCGATTAAGTGCCTATAAGCGTTCTTTCCTAACTTCGATTTAAATTAAGAAGAAGAATGAGAAATCTCGCGGAGAGAGAGAGAGAGAGAGAGAGAGAGAGAGAGAGAGAGAGAGAGAGAGAGAGAGAGAGAGAGAGAGAGAGAGAGAGAGAGAGAGAGAGAGAGAGAGAGAGAGAGAGAGAGAGAGAGAGAGAGAGAGAGAGAGAGGAGAGAGAGAGAGAGAGAGAGAGAGAGAGAGAGAGAGAGAGAGAGAGAGAGGAGAGAGAGAGAGAGAGAGAGAGAGAGAGAGAGAGAGAGAGAGAGAGAGAGAGAGAGAGAGAGAGAGAGAGAGAGAGAGCCTGGATATTTTGTCGCTTTGACGGCGTCGCTTATTATGTGGATCGCTCGCGATCAGTTTTGTTATTTAACAGTATATTGTACATTGTAAATTAATCTTAAATATTTTCGCGATATATGATATTAAATAAAACCGTTAAATTTAATTTTTTTTTTAAATCATTATTGTATTAATACATGTCGAGAATTACTGTTCAGGTTTATATATACAGGGTGTCCCATTTTAACTTGGACAGCAAAATATCTCAAAAACTAAGCTCCACATACAAAAATGTTTCAGACAAAAGTTGTATGGTTTCAAGGGGGACATAAGATGGTACCATTGGTATGACCTTGAACAGTTTGTTGAAGGTCACGTGAAGGTGACTTTCAATTTCTTAAATGGAACGTACCTTTTCTCATTACATATTCTTGTAGATTATCTCGAGAGCTTTCCAAAACACTATAATTAAGTGTACTTCTATCAAGTACTTTTCGAGTTATGAGGCCCCAAAGTAGTACTTTGCAGTATATTGGCACAAAGTGCAAAATATCTTGTATGTTGTATTGTTATGGGGTCAAGTTGATCCTTACGTATCATTCAGGTTGATTTGACTGACAAAAGCAAGATCGAGGTCTAGCCAAAGCAAGATCGAGGTTGATACCTTTGTGGTCTGCGAGGCTTCCAACGAAGGGTTCACGAGTTAGATTTGATGTTCGTAACTTAAGTCTTCCGTGACTTAGGTAAAAGTTGTACACCGCTCAGTTTTTACACCGCCCACGTGGAACCGTACAATCCATAGTGTTTCCAAGTGAATGCCACTCGTTACGTGAACGTAGTAGAATTCCGTTCTTTTTGGGGTACTTGATTAACGTGAGTCTCTTTGCCTCTCACAATCTGCTAATTTGATATTGTCAAATTACCAATGCATTTCAAAAAATATTTCAAAATAGCAGATAATATTCGCTTTATTGAATTGGTTATTTCAAGATTTCTGTGAAAGGGTAATGCGAGCAAGGAAGATGTCCCACGTGGGGAAATAGTTATTTGTGTACACACACTATTTTATATTACTTTTGCTAGCCGGATCAACCTCGATCTTGCTTTTGCTAGCCGGATCAACCTCGATCTTGCTTTTGCTAGCCGGATCAACCTCGATCTTGCTTTTGCTAGCCGGATCAACCTCAATCTTGCTTTGGCTAGACCTCGATCTTGCTTTTGCTAGCCGGATCAACCTCGATCTTGCTTTTGCTAGCCGGATCAACCTCAATCTTGCTTTGGCTAGACCTCGATCTTGCTTTTGCTAGCCGGATCAACCTCGATCTTGCTTTTGCTAGCCGGATCAACCTCAATCTTGCTTTGGTTAGACCTCGATCTTGCTTTTGCTAGCCGGATCAACCTCGATCTTGCTTTGGCTAGACCTCGATCTTGCTTTTGTCAGTCAAATCAACCTGAATGATACGTAAGGATCAACTTGACCCCATAACAATACAACATACAAGATATTTTGCACTTTGTGCCAATATACTGCAAAGTACTACTTTGGGGCCTCATAACTCGAAAAGTACTTGGTAGAAGTACACTTAATTATAGTGTTTTAGAAAGCTCTCGAGATAATCTACAAGAATATGTAATGAGAAAAGGTACGTTCCATTTAAGAAATTGAAAGTCACCTTCACGTGACCTTCAATAAACTGTTCAAGGTCAAACCAATGGTACCATCTTATGTCCCCCTTGAAACCATACAACTTTTGTCTGAAACATTTTTGTATGTGGAGCTTAGTTTTTGAGATATTTTGCTGTCCAAGTTAAAATGGGACACCCTGTATACTAGCTGGTTACCGGGCTTCGCCCCGGAGGACATATGTAATAAGACACGCAAATAGTCTCTCTCTCTCTCTCTCTCTCTCTCTCTCTCTCTCTCTCTCTCTCTCTCTCTCTCTCTCTCTCTCTCGATTATTTCCTGAAAAATTGGAAAAATTAAAAAAACCGGTTTCCAAAAAAATCGGTAACAAAAACTGTACACATCATGACGCTCCCCGTAAAATTCTACCCCTACTTCATATACAATTCTTTAAGATTCGGTCAATTAATTCCCGAAAAATTGAAAAAATTTCGGTACCGGCTTCCAAAAAGATCGGTAACGAAAAATTATACACTTTATAGCATTCCCCGGAAAATTCTACCCCTGTTTGATCTATAATTCTTTGAGATTCGGTCAATTATTTCCCGAAAAATTAGAAAAATTAGAAAAACCGGTTTCCAGAAAATCGGTAACAAAAAACTATACACATAGTGGCACTCCCCGGAAAATTCTAGCCCTATTTCATATACTTTTGGTAAAAATTCGGTTCAGGGGTTTGGGCTCGGCGTTGATGAGTCAGTCAGTCAGTCAGTCAGTCACGTGGGACATCTTCCTTTATATATATAGATAAATATACTCTTTTTTCTTTAAATAAAATGAATATGTTTTGAATACATTTTGGAATATATTTTTGTTTCATTAGATGTAAATATAATGTAACGTAAATTATAATAAAATAATATAGAAAATGCGCAAAAACCAAGTTATATAATGGAAAATTTTGAAATAAAATATTCTTATGACATCGCGTATATATAGATCTAATAACAGCATGTGCGCGATTAATGGATCCTTTATTTATTTGCGCGTCACAAGTACAGTTTCTGGAGAATCTTAGCAATAAATTTAGCTGCCGCAGAGCACTTAGCCGTCTTGATACGCTTTTGCTGCTTACAATTTACCTTCATGCAAATTCGCGCACATAATTCGGGTTTCTCCCATTCTTGCTATCTCGCGGCACGACTAAATGCCGCGATGCTCGGCATTCCGAAATTAATTAACGCATATTAGTTTAATGGCACCGCGCAAAATGCAAACGCAGATAAGATAAATGTCTATTACACGTCGCGCCAAAAATCCGAGCCGTATAATAACACCCATCGAGGTAAAAAGTCGCTCGGACTTGCACATTTTAGGGAAATTAGAAATATCGCCCTGTAAATCCTGTCAGCAGTAGATATATAATTATATAATTCAACGAGAAATTCATCTTGTCATCGAATTCACCGGCTATACGCGTAACTGCGAGGGACGGTCGGCAAACATTTCAGATTGTGACTTTATTCGCCTCTTTCGGAATTTATTCGCGACTTCGTCCGTACCTCGTCTTCGCCGAGCGGAGGTTGAGTCGATAAATCAGTCGACGACGGTCGTGGCGTACACCCGGTGCGCGCCACTTCCGTTTCCAACCGTTTTTGCCCGCCACCCCCGCGGGCTCTTTCTTCCCCCCGCGTATTTCTGCCGTTATAAGCCGCTGAAATTTGTCGCTATGAGGTTTACACGTGTGCCCCGGAAATCGCGACTGACAGCGAGATCCTTAAAACTATGCTCCCGCGTAGTGCATAAAAATGTCCCGCGGACCGGCAGCGCTTCCTGGGATTTACCCCGTGTCGCGCTCCGGCTTATTCTGACGGTCGCGTATAGCACAAAGGAAGATATTTCGCGCCATGTTTCCCATACGTCTTCCTTCTTTTTACATTTAATTCGCTATAATAGTTTTTGAAAGGCAATGGACAATTTGCACTATCCAACACTTTTCTTTTAGCTCGTACAGCAATTTAAATACATAACGAGAGAGTCATTTGATAACAGTCTACGATTTCAATATTCATCAGTCAAACATTCGGATGAATTCGTCGCAATTATGACGTCCGCATTGAAAATCAATCAATCGAAATCAATTTCGCGGAAATTTATTGCCGCGAAGATGTCGAACGATAGACTTCCGATTCGCCCGCGGGGGCCATCGGCATGGCGACTCCGCCGCGGCATTTCTGAAAATTTCCGGACCAAGTTTTCTTGTGTCACGCAAAATCGCAAATTGTGCTGCTCCGGCCGGGGCCGGGGTAAAGAAACGAAAGTACACGCGGGTACGTATTTTACGTTTATTCGATCGCGCGCCCGTTTGAATCATTCATGACGTTCGTCCGCGCGCTCGTCGACGGAAAGCCCCGGCTTTTTCTTATGTACGTTCCAATTTTGCGGAAAAGTTTCCGCGCGGCTTCAACCAACTTTCCCGCGAACTTCTCGTCAGGCGCTATTCATCGGTCGTCGCTCTTCCTTGATAATTGTTAATCCCAGGATTTCTCTCTCCGCGAGAGAGAATATTCCCCCGCGTTATCTTTTTAGCGCTGATAACGTTCTGAGCAAGACGAATGGCTTAGACAATTATTAGCGAATTAACGCGTTTGCTTATCTCACAGTTTCTCAGGTCGGGGGTCGGTAGAGTAATGCAGAAAAAAAGATGATACCTAAATGACATAAGTCGAGTAGGAAAATGTAATGTGTATATCTCAGCGCTAAATGCATTTTTTCTTGGATGGAAAAATCGAGATATTTATCAGCTAATAACACGATTGTAATTATTTAGTCATTTAAAGTTATTATCATTTTATTTCGAGAGAGATACACGGTAGCATTTTTTATGGATACATTTGACGCAAAACGCTTTTGTATTTCTCGATTTTTGCATTACAATAATTACAATGTTTGGTATGTTTTAAATTATACATGGATAATCCCGGGTGTAATCATTTCGGAAATTACGCAAATTTGTCAAAAATAAAAGATAAATAAAGGTACTTTTATGAAAACACGTAACATAAGACGCAGCCGGTTTATTTTGTATTAAAGATTTACGGTTCTGTTAAAAAACAAATGAGAAATTTTACGTTTTATGCCGAAATAACCGTGCATGAAAATTGGTGCGCGTTAAAACTTTATTTTTACCGGTGTTCGTCTGCTATTTTTGTACGATTTACACATAAACCGCTGCACTCCGTAATTATGATTAATATCCGCGTTTATACCACTCGGTCGAACAAACAAAGATAGCGCCAAAACTCACAGGAGCGAGCACTTCCGCCTGGATTTTCTGTTATTTTTACTCGAACCGCTTATACTGCGTGTGTGTGTGTGTGTGTGTGTTTTCATATTTGCTAATTATTATTATATTATACACGGGCGCGCATTTTCGCCGAACAATGCGGACCGAACGTCGCGCGAAATCGGTCATTACGCGTCGCTGGCTCGCTTTAAACGCGATTCGCCGTCGCCGCCGATTCACGTCGGATAAGCCCGGATTCGCTGGATTAATGGATGTTGCGTTCAAAACCCTACGGCACTAGCATTCTCGCGCGCGAGGCTATTGAATACCTGACATCTCAATCAATGTATCAATCCTTCGCTACTTCCTGTTGTCTCGCGAGATAACAGTTTTTTTTCCCGGGGAAGTATCAATCATCAGACCGTTTTATCGAAAACAATGTAATAATATCGCGTTCTTGGAAGGAAGCTGACGTAGCTGAAAATGAATCGACTTTTACATTTTTGCACCCATACAAATGTTTTTCGTTTCAGCAATTTTAAATCGTTGAGACGCTAGTTTTATAACATCTTAATAGAAAATTACTCGGAATCTTTATTTTAACTATTATGAATTCAGTTTTAAAATCACTTAACAAATTGTAGCAATGTAAACCAGAATATATTAAATAAAACTGCTACAATTTCATATCACTTTCACAATTTTTGAAAACTTTCTGAATATTATTTTATTGCTTGTATAACTAGCTTGTATAACACGAGCTGATATACGGCAAATGGTCTCGACAATAACGAACTCTTTCTCGATTAGAATACCTGTTTAAAAAAAATTAAATAAGTTTGCAGTTAAAAACGGCTGTTAGTAATCGACTTATCAATATTAGTTTATTACTTCTCCGCACAGGCAACGCGTTAACAAGTCCAGAAAACGAAGCGCGAAATAGGATGCACACGTAATCGAATCTAAACGTTATTAGAAAAATTTTACTGCCAGTATATATCGCCACACGATTCATAATTGCTATTTTTTATCGTTTTAAATTTTGCTTTGAATTAATAAAACGCGCGAAAAATTTGTTATGAAATAAATAATTGTCGTCTCAATACATTTATAATGAGAATTAAGTTTTTCGTTGATTTATATGCAATTTGCTGTTATATATATATGTGTATTTTTGAAAATGTATAAAACGTTGGATCGAGTGATAAATTATAAATAATGTGCGACATATTAG
Organism: Temnothorax nylanderi; assembly: GCF_030848795.1. Lineage (NCBI taxonomy): Eukaryota > Metazoa > Arthropoda > Insecta > Hymenoptera > Formicidae > Temnothorax > Temnothorax nylanderi. Next base: position 11,804 of record NW_027250354.1, on the reverse strand, counting down.
AACGATATATCGATCGTTCATTAATAAAATTGATTAAAAATACAAGAAACGTAGGATATTTGGAATTATGTTACAGTTATATGTAAAATATTTCGAAACGCGACAAGTCGACCGGCGCGGCCGTAGTACTTTTGTTTACGGCGAGCATTATTTGCACTCTCTCGAGTGAATAAGTGTGATATGAGTCGCTTCGTCTGTTGTCGCTGTCAGAATTGCGAGTGGGATAAGCAAATTCGCGGCGTGATATATATACAAAATATAAATAATACTTTATTGGAGCGTATTACACAGTGCTCGAATGCAAAGTGCTCATACGCGATTGACTACTTTCGTATACGTGACATCGCAGCATCACGTATCACGTCGCTATCACGTGCTTTTAGTACATATGAGTACGCAAGAGAGGACATTAAGTGTATCGATTTATATCGATTTATCCTAACAGTCGCTTTATTATAATTAATGACTAATGAGCATATAACATCGAAGTTATTGCCAACTGCCGTGTAAAGATACTATCTCATCATTAATCATATTTTGCTGATTGTCATATTCTGTCGATTGATATCGCGAGTGAACATGTTTCCGTGAGTGACTACGGGATAAGTGTTATCAAGAATGGAAAAACAAGAGAGGAAGATGCCCAGAGAAGTAGCAAACGACGATGGAGCAACTGTGAAGCAAGTACTTTATTACTTATAATTTTACTTATCGTTTGCGAAATTAATCGTTTGTAATTATTTTACGCGTGCAGCAATTAATTTTTATTTAATAATTACAAGGATCTCTCTCGTGTGTCTCAAACCAACAAAGGAACAACAAGGGCCAATAATAATCGAGCAAATAGTATAGATGTCAAATTTAAAAGTTTATTTCCATCTCAATAATACATATACAACGTCGGGACGTTTCGAACTACACTACAGAGTCTTCTTCAGTCGACAAACGATGTTAATTAAATAAATGAATATAAGTTACATAATAAATTAAAAATAATATAATAAAATATTAGAACCGAGGATTCGTATCTCGATGGCAAATAACAAAGTCAATCGGAGTCACATCAAAACATGAGAGCAGTTATAAATTAGTAAAATGTACACGATGTATATATGTATATATCTATGAGCGAAGTCAAATATAAAATTAATTGGTAAATCAGAAGCCGAAGTTATTTCCATGATTTATTCCTCGTTTGACGGCGAGAAAGACCCAAGTCAGTCGTGTTAACAAAGCGTCAAGTTTTATGTCAAATTAGCAGATAAAGTCAGCTTTATGCCATCGTATTGGCGAGTGCTAAATTATATTTTAACTAGGGTAATCGATCTGCCAATGAAAATTATATTAAAGTTGTATAAGATATGTACATTAGATACATGAAGTAAAGACCATATAAAGAATATATTGCAGATAAATAAAATATATCTCGCAGATTTTTTTTATCTCAAAATGGATATATTATAATTATAATAGAGATACTTTATTTATCTGCAATATATTTTTTATACATTATCTTTACTTCATATATTTATATACATCTTAGACAACTTTAGGGATCGCGTAGTCGATCGGAAATAATGGAGGGAGTATATCGTTGGATGAACGAAATGATGTGTGTATGTGGAGGATTGTCCCCAATAATTATACTATATGCGACTCTCTGCGAGTCGCGATGATGAGACTCCACATGTATATGCCTGCCTAGCTCTTTTCGTCCGATGTGATCGGTGAGAGCATTGATCAGGGCATTGAATATTGTTGTCGAATTTGTTTATATATATATATTTAAGTTTTAAGTCGGCGCGGGGCCGAGCGCTCGCGAGAAAACGCGTTTTTGCACATTAATGAAAACAAAATATTTATGCATATATATTTCTACGCAATAAAAATAAATTACCTACAAAACACAATAGTGCAAATTGTTAAGTTAATATTTAAATGTGTGGCTGTGTTTTCTTTTCTTTTCCTCTAATATGTTTAATAAAATTTGAAGTCTGTATTTGATTTCTTTACAATCCTCTTCTTCCCAGGATTAAATATTATAAAATTGGTGCAAGACGTAACAAAAATTAGAGATATATATTCAGAAGTTTTTACAATACGTGTGTTAACAAACGAATAAAAAGATTTTTCAGTCACATAACGTACTTTCCAAGTAATTTATTTAATAGAAATAAATGCAGATATGATTATTAATTGTATGTATATATTTCTAATGCGCCAATTTTATAATTTTTTATAGTTTATCCGTTTTACTGACAACTTGATGTCACTTGAAATAAAGTGACAAAATCAAGTACATTTCGTCGCAAAGAATTATTTAGAATTTAGTTCGGAAAGCCCTCTCCGAATGCGGTTATTCGCCTATCATCTATATGATAAACCACGTATGCGACTGATAATCGGTGCGTTACGTTCAATACATTTCGACCTATTCTACATTGATCCGCATTTAAAAGCCATTATTGTATGAAGGGACATTGTCGCAATGCCACAGTCAACGTATTTATTCATGCGGAATGCAAAGTCAATTCTCTGAGTTGTGAAATTTGTGCGAATCGCGAATACAGGCGGCAGCAAATATTGGAGACGTGCGTAAATCAAAAGTAATCCTTACAGACAACGTCGGTATTGTTCAATCTAATATATTGATAATACCGCTGACAGCAAGCGATATTCAAAAAAAATTCATTTTCTTTATTAAATTTCAATTTTTTAAAATAAATGTTTGGTTATTGTCAGACGATATTAAATATTTTCGAAAGGAAATTATTCGTGACTTATTAGGTGATACTGCGATTCATTACGCATCAGGTATTACATAATGATAAAAGAAAATAAAATTTAATTCAATTCATGTGATTTAACTCGTTGAGTAACAATTTCAATCTTAAATTATTACAGTTTTCCATCTTTTTTAATTGTGGTTAAAATACTCCGGCATCACTCCCGAACATATTTAGTAGTTCTACACATATATGCCATTTCGCTAATGTGTTTCGTTACGTAAAGTGCCTATTAATTTTGATTTTAATTTTACGAAACAATATTTGATACTATACCGTGATTTAAGTACATCTAATATGTTTTAAAGCGCAATATGAATGTAATAACGTTAATTCGCACGTCGCGATGTGCGGTAAAGGAAAAGAATTTCAATTTTATCGGATTTGTACGAAGCGGCACTTCGTTGATTCGGACAACCGATTTATAATTTCAAAGTACGAGTTGTAAGTCCCTTGGCGGGGCTCAATCCGATTAAGTCCTCTTAAAGCGACAAGTCGTTAAGAACAGTCTGCGCCGATGGCGGAGTTTCCGGAAAAATTTTCCCGTATTCCGCGGAATTAATGTTGCGGCGAGTAATTTCCCCCGTGAAGCGTGTACGCGCGCTTCGGTGCACCAAAACTCGGGCCTGCAGTTTCTTCGCTCTGAGAAAGAGAGCTCGCGAAACTCAATCGACGAGAAATTCGTTCGTTGCGATACTCGGCCGAATCGCCGACGATAAAATGCGCCGCGGCGAACGACGTGGAGTTTGAGCAACAATAATAAGGTCGTAGATCGATTCTCGATAGGTTTCGATGTCGATGTCGGCAGATTACGGTTGCCTGCTTTCGGGAATATAAACTTGATTTACGCACTTGTAGAATCGGTCCGGCTGGAACGCGGCGCGGTCATTTGTAGAGCATCGAAACATCGAAACTGCTATCGAAAACATCTTTACGGTCGTTGGAGCTTTACGCGCGTTTGGCGAGCGGAGGGAATTATTTCGCCGTCGCGTTGTGCTGGTCGTTTCTATCTCGCGAATTAAATTCGACCGCGCCGAGAAACGTTTGCGGGCGATAGGTATTTTACGCGCTCGCTCGAACAAGCGCGCGGCGCGACTGTCGTTCGGTGATTCTCGCGATCGGCGCTTTAGCGATCCCGATGCAATTAATAACGATAACAACGATTCGCGGGGATCAGATTGCCGATATATCTCGTTATCGCGAGCCCGCCCGCGGCTCGCGACTCTCGCCCTGATGAACATATTCACAGCTCACGAAATTGATTCCCGCGTGTTTGAAATACGTATAATTCGTAACATTCGCAAACTAATCGTAAGATAATTCGACATGCTCGCTGGTAACCGCTGTGTGTGTAAACATCACCGGATTGAGTTTAGCTCAGGCTGCGCATCTGCTGTACGTCATCGGTTAGCATCAATTCGCAGTAACGAAGCTCCACGGTGCAACAGCGATATAGTTCGACGCCGGGCTCGAATTATTGTGGGTGCCATACCACACGCTTTGACGCGAGTAACGTTATCCGCGAGCGATGAATATCGTTTAACATAGATGCGCAATAAAGAAATATAGCTAAAAAAATATCTTATTAAATGAATATCTTAGGCACATATCTCAACCGCAAATCTCAATCAAAGTTTTGCATCATATAGCTTTCTTAATTCAATATGGAAAGCATAGAACTTCGGGCAATAATGATGCTAACGCCTTTGCTACGCAAATTTTAATTGCCTAATTATGGTAATATAATAATATAATAGAGTGATAATGAACAATATACCTTATATTCGTGCACTCGCGTACGAGAGCATGCGTAAATACATTGTAAATCGAACGGGATCGCATTCGCTGTCAATTAAACATCATTAATTAAATATAGCTCAATATTTAATGTTGTTACACAGCCGATACTGCACGATAATTAATATTTTTCAGTTTTATATTTTTTATAAGCGTCCTAATTCACCGGCTAAAGTAGCCGCGCGCCGCTTGCCGGAATCTGTTGGCGCGTTGTTCATTAACGACCAAATCCCGGTCGCAATCGATTGCGTCATGTCGCTTTTTATATGTCGATTGTTGGCCGCTTTCGGGCAGCCGAGATGAAATAATAACGGAATAATGTGTTGTGCCCGCGCGCATTAATGGGACTCCGAGCGCGTGTGCATTAATAATGAACCCGATTAACTGATACCGTTGGTCGCGAGACACAGAACGGCGTTCTGCGACTCGTCCCTAATTGCGAGCAAATATTGACGGTGTTAGCTGAAATAATAACCGCGGAAATCTGTCGGATAATTCTGCCGGGAGTAGAAAATTCTACCGCGTCAGGGTTAATGTATGAAAGCCCGTGAGCTACATTTCGACGTTGGAAACAGTTAATCACGAAGGGCGCCCCTCTCTCATCGTTTAATCGTATAATATTTTAAATACTAATTTCTTTTTAAATTTTAATCGATTTAATTTTCAATGAAATACTTAGTGATTTAAATCGTTTATTTAAATAATTAATATAAAAAAAAAGAAACCAACATATAAAGCAATAATTGCGCGATTAAAGGTATATCAGAAAGCGTAAGATAGAGCTAAGAAATATATGAATTATGCCATGCGATTATGATTAAATAAGCATGAAGCTTATAATTACAAATTGGATTTTTATAAATTGCAATATATTTATTAATTATTCTGTTTATTTTATTTTTCAGCCCAATCATCTTCCGCGCGGTTGCACGGAAATGCGCTTTATAATTTCCAGCCGTTATCCGCGAATGCGCGCGGATGGCACGCGATGTTATACGAGGAATCCGCAAAAATCCGGAATTTATTTGTCCAACGTAGCCGCAACGTTGTCGCAAAATAGGTGACCATAACGGCGCGCGGTAACCGCGATTCGCCGATAGCGTTATAGCAGCGATCAGAAAGCGCCAATTTTACCGTAATGACGGACAAATATTTAACGGGTCTCTGCTCGCCCTTATCGTAGACGTAAAACGCCGCGGTTTTCCTCGTCTCTGTGAGATTGCGGGAGTTCAAAGCGCAGTCGACGCCGCGCACGTGCACGCCGCGCTGATTGCACTAATGCGATTTAACTTTCAAGTAGAGTAGAATTTTTTATCACACGCAAGGAGGAGAAGTCAGTTGACGAACTTTTCACGCGGCGGGAAGAAAAATTTGCGATGGATTTACTGCGTAAAATCGTGCAAAAACTACATAAAAAACGTACAGAAATAAAGTCCATATTCTTAAAAAACAAAAAAAAAATGTTTTCGTTTATATCGAACCAAGTGCAATTCTATTAATATAAACAAGAAAAACATTCAGATTAACTGTGTTATTCGAATGCATATTTTTTATGAGAGATTTTTTAAATCTTTGTTCTGGATAAATGCGTTCTAGAAATAAAAAAAGGAGAAAAGAATGTGATTTTCCTCTCTATATTAAATCTCGTTATTAATATTCGTTAAACAATGAGAACAAGGCTAAGCGACTGTATGACTGCCAATGAATCGGAACGACAGGACGAAGATGCAATTTCGCAGCTTTAATTCCGCGAGTGATTCGGGAGCATAAAATTTTAGCGAGACCGCAGCAATCGTAAGAAGCGCAGGCGGATACTGGTTAGAACATTTTTCCGATGAAATAACATGTTTGCCGAGAACATTGGAGGAGAACGGCGCGTGCTTTTGCTATACTTTTTCGTTTCTTATTTCGTTAGCCGGGTCGTAACGGAGCACCCTGCTGCTGTCGGGGGCGAACGTTCGCTCCAAGCACGGCCGAAAGAAGGAAGACCGCGGTTGCAGCTGCGGAAAATGATCATATCGCTTGTTTCACGCGCGGAATTATATGAACGCGCGACGATTTCTTACGGCAGCGGCGCGACCGCGAAGTTGTAACGGTCGTGCAAACAAAGTAATCGCCACGTTTCCATGGACCGCACGTGAGCGGTCTCTATTAAATCGCGTCGACGTTTATGGTCAATGGGCTAATACACGCCGCCGTTTAATTTCGAAATTCTATACACTCTCTCACGCGCGGCTGTATGATTCCGTATATCTCGTTCTCTCGCGCGGCTGGGCCGGCTGCCAGACAAATGCTGGCTGCGCGATTTCCAGTCGCACGCGAAGACACTCCTTACTTGGCGGTAACCATTTCATAATAAAAAAATCACTGCGCTATTTTATAAATAATTTACAATATCTTTTAAATTGTACGCTAAGATGTTAATATTTGTAATTAATGTGAACATTAAACACAAATACTTTTTCTAATTGTGATTACATTCGACTTCAATTGCTCGACTCATATTTGTATTTAAACTCGACTTCAAATAACATTGTAAAAAGTAATTAGTAATTAGATAGGAATTTAATCACAAAAATATTCAATTATTTACAACCCTGGTTCTTGTGTACTTTAAGCAGGGAAATTTTGGGCAGTGTGTGTATAATAGAATATGTGTTAATATGCGCGACGGCGATACTGTTGCAAGCCGAGGTCATAGCCGCAGTGAATGGATTCGTGGATTTATGTTAATAAAAGTTTCGAGCCGCACTCGCATATTTATCGCGAACGCACGGATTTCAGTCGTTACTTTAAATCGCGCAACAGCACTTTAAAGGGTACGACTATCGTCCTCGTAAAAAATACAGGAATCTCGACGTAGCCGCGCTCTGTGTTCTTCTGCACGGTATAACATCGGGGGCCCGGGCATCTTCGTCCCCGTGGAATGTATGCATGAGGTCTCAGGTGCGGCCAAGACATTTTCCAGTCCGCCCGATACCACCTGGGTAAATTTATAATCTAATTCCTTGTTCGCGTGCACTTCCTTTCCTAACATTAAATCCAAGTAACAATCGCGGTTACGGTCGTCTATTCAGAAAATAATCTTGGATACTATCTATTTTCGAGTTCCATTAAGCCAAGAAACCGCAGGTGTCAAATTATCTGCGACAATGGGGGCACTTTATAAAGAGATTACACACACACACACACACACACACACACACACACACACACACACACACACACACACACACACACACACACACACACACACACACACACACACACACACACACACACACACACACACACACACACACACACACACACACACACACATGGTTGTCTAAAATTAATACTTTAGATCATAAAAATGACTCTCGCGCATGGACCACGGCAATAAAAATTTAATTGATTTATTATTACATGAAAGTATCTTTTTGAAGATGCATATTGCGAATAGCTCTCACACATAGAGATATGAAAAAGTAACTTGCATAATATTTACATTTTTTATTTCATTAAGTTTTCACATGTAAAATGTATATCTCGCATTTTTATTTAAATATCCCGAAAAGAACGTTACTCTCATAAAGCTATTCTCGGTTTTTTAGTCTAACCCGGTGTATTCGCACAGATTCAGTTTTCGTACTTTCCAAAAGTAGAAGAGTGAAATGTCACTCAAAACTAGTGAAATGCAAGTGTAACGAAAAGTGAAAATTGAGCCTATGCACTTCGAGTGATTCGCTCTAAGAAAGAATAAAATTGTGCTCCATAAGTTGGAGTGAAATCGTACTCTATTTGAGTGAAAGGGCACTCTTTTCGAGTGCAATAGATTAGTATCCATGGGAGTGAATTATGTCACTCTATAATTTCACTTTGTTAGAGTCATTTATCAGTCGATCTTTAGTGAATCATGATTCACTATAGTGTCGAGATCGTATCACTCCGTGGAGTAGCCGCTCTAAAAATTTGAGTGAGAAATTCACTCCTACCTTATGAGTGTTCGCATTTACTCAAATTGGAGTGACAATCCTCTCTTTTGGAGTGATTATCGCAATCACTCTAATATATTAGTGGCAAAACCGCTCTATGAGATTTAGAAAGTGTAAATTCGGGAAGTTGTGTCACAGTATAAGTAAGAATACAAATACAATATAACTGACGCGCCGATGTATCTAACCCAAATCAACTGTCAGATGACAGCCGCCATGTTATTGATTGTGCGAGTCGCCATATTCATTTACCAATTTTTTAGGGGAGTGAACCTACTGTTTTATATAAAATCCGACTGTTTCACCGAAAAAATTATATTCTCAAGAATCATTCTTAATAAATCTTCTTAATAAATAATCTTAATAAATAAGAATATTTTCCTCTTAACGTAAGGTTGTTTAGAATATCCTCTTACATTAAGAATATATTCTTAATCGGAGCGTGCGTTACCGACGCGAGTGGCATCGGGGCGCGCGTTACTGTCGCGCGCAGCCGGCGCAGCGGTTATGTAGCAAATTGACGATCTACCTGGTAACACGTGACACGAAGACATGATCTATCGCCATTGCGTGTGATTGCGTGCGGGCTAGGCTAAGGACTCATCAGCATTTTGTTGGTGTAAACATCCATTTTACTGTGCGGTTGTGTGCTTCGAGTGAAAATTTGATTCGCGTGTATTGGATCGTGCATTGTGTAAAGCATATCGAAGAGAGCATATTTTGAGAACGAGCACGTACAAGAACAGGTAAGCTGATACACGGATGTATGGCATTAATGCTGTAATATACTTATGCTGTAATATACAAATATGCTGTAATATACAAATAACTTTTTATTCTATTTTTATAAGATTTTATATACGGAAATTCTTAATTGGTTTTTTTCCATTTTACAGGAAGCAGTGATCCAAACAACTCTGCAGTTAAAACTGCAATTGCTCATTTGAAGTATGATTCTGCAGATTCTTGGCCAGAACTTTTGCGAAATTGGTCAGTAACACATCCATTACGCTTTCTGTATCTTAAAGATTTCGCAGGCGCAAAGGACAACGTCTTCTGTGCAATCGCAAGAGTCCGAAGTTTTAGTGAATAATTATCTCAAGAATTGGCCTGTACTTACATTGCCTAATGGTTATTTACTGGTGAGAAAATTGAATTTTTTTATTTTTAATTAATGGTCTTCTATTTTTTATTTTGTTGAACATTTTGACATGGTGAGTGAATTGATTCACAGATTCAGCAGGATTTTAAGGAATTATATCCTGGAAGAGAAGATGGCTTAATAGCAAAATGGGATTCAATCAAAGATGTATTGATTGATCCTCTTAATATCGAAGTCGCTCAATCAGATGAATATGGTAAAAAATTACTCGCTGATTTGACTACAACAGAATCAGGTATTTATATTGTATTTGTAACATTTTCATCTTTTGTCATTATTTTTAAACTTTCATTATTTTATTGTAATTATTCTTTTTTAGACAAAAATGATGTTATATTACTTAATTTATTACCATCACTGTGCTGCAAAAAAACAAGAGGGGTAAGCGGCATGCCGTCAGTTGCAGAAGCTAGGAAAGCTTTTATCATTCACGTTCCTGTAATAATTATTTTTAAATATGAATATTTACTTTTTTTACAAATTACTATAAGTACTTAAACTTATTGCATTTAAAAATATATTTATATTTACAGATTCCGGGAGACTTAAATCGAAGAATCAAGGCACATAGAGAGTGGCTAGCTAATCGTGGCTTCAACTTACAGCCGACATTAATATTTGTTGGACCATCTTTATGCAATATTATTGCAAGTTACATTCAAGTGGATACTGTGCGGTATCAACTGCACACACCATTAACAGCTTTGGACACGTGTTTCAAAGCTTTTTTTGCGTTAGATGCTGCGTACCAAGAGGTGCCGAGCAGTTTGGTTGTTTCTTCAAAGGTATTTTTATGATCTATATCTGGAAGAAGATTGTAATATTTCTCGAGTCACAAATATAATTAGTTCTTTAAATGGATTGTTAGCCAAAAAAGAGTAGTAACTATTTTATATCAGTATTTTTTATCATTACTACTTTTTTTATTTAAAGATTTATTATTTGTTTTGTAGCACTTATGTGTTTACACTGAGCAGACAGCAATTATCGCAACATTTATAAATTTCGCATAACTTTTTATAATAGCAATTACAAAAATTATTCTACAACTTTTTTGTTGAACATTTTTCAATTAGACGCATTTCTACATAATAAAAATAAATTTTTTTTCTTAAGTGCTAAGTTTTAATTTTGTTTTTTAGTTGTTTCTTTAATGTTCTTTTTCATTGAATAAATGTCACGATTTAGACGTTTCTTTGCAAATTATAAAAAACTAAAAAGTTTGTACGATTTTTTTTGCGGTGTTATGACGATAAAAGTTACTATACATTTTTTTCAATCACTGACTCTGTAGTGGTCAAAGAAGCAACTATCTGCAATATTAAATATAAAAAAAATATGGTACTTGTGATAAACAATGAAAATGAGATGCCTATCTTTGGATTGTTACATTGGATTGTACAGGTAAACAATCATAGAGTATATAGGTTTAATTCTTTCAGTTTTCGATACTGTTGGGTTTAATAGTCATTTGCATTGTTATGAAGTAACACCAACTTTGCAATGGATTTATACAGAATATGAAGATCTCATTTCATATTTTCCAACTGCGTGTAGAACAGGAGCCGATGGAAACTTATATATATCTTTTAAACATATTTTATAAGATAAATAATTATATTTAAGGCAATTTATTTTCATTGTTTCTCACAAGCATATTTTTCTTATAATTTATTTTATAAGATAAATAATTATATCTTTATAAATTGTTCAAAACGATTATTTTGGTCTACATACACTTAGAAATATTAAATACGATATATGTAACGTTGAAAAACTCGTTTTATATTCCATGTAATAAATAAAATTGTAATTAATTATAATTATATATGTGTCAAATTCTTTCAAATAACCCCAATAACCTCAATAATACCACACACACACACATTCACACACCTACAAACCGTTTTAGAATATATATTCTTATTATTAAGAATATTTTTTAGAATATATTCTATAGAGTATTTTTTAGAGGATTTCCCTCTTAAGATAAGAGGAATCCTCTCAGCGCTTATTTTAGAGTAAAATACTCTTAAAATAAGTGGGATACTCTTAAAATAAGAGTACAATTTTTTCGGTGTG
>NW_027250353.1:0-25258 GCF_030848795.1 Temnothorax nylanderi | reverse complement strand
GGAGGGACGAGTAAAGGTGGAAGCACATAAAATTACAGGAGCCATAGGCAGAATGCAGAAGCCATAGCGCATGCGCTATGGTATTACTTTATCTGCCTATGGCAGAATGGCAGATATCATAACGCATGCGCTATGGTTTCTGCATTTTGCCCCCCCCCCATGGCTTCTGAATTTCCAATCTACATAAAAATACATAATGCATAGCCACGGGCATAAGGCATACTCATTCTCATTGTAGCCGGTCCTAAAGAAAAGTAATTAAGAACAAAGAACGGATTTATATTGATTAACACGTAAGTATTCTCATTATTTAATTATCACGTAATGAAAATACGAACTGACAATGACCGTATATAATTATTAGTGTGAATTGTCTCAGTTTCGTAAACATAGTGTTTTGAGGTTAATTTGATTTTGTGTGCCAAATACAGTAGCAGCAACGCGCGGCTCAGGACAGTTTGAAAAACATAGACAACGAGTCCGATGCACCTAATACCGATCAGATTAACGAAGATTGGTATTCGGATGACGAGGGAGGTAATCTTACTATAGTGGATAGTTCGAAAGACGAAATCGAGCCTATCGAGAAGACGCAAAACCTCGTTATCAAAGAGGAGTTCCAGCCTGCGACATCCGTGTCCAACATACCTCAGCCGGCCGCTATTGTGGACAAATTAGGTGACCTGAACAAAATTGATATCAGTGCCGAAGTATCCAAATTGCTTTCTACTCTGAAGGCTCAGAGTTCCGCGACTAACAAGACGCAAGCAAACTCGAATCAAGACGCGTCGAAAGCTAAATCGGCGCAAGATCCGAAGACGAATAGCGAGACGTCGTCGAGTCCGAGGCAATCACCAGAAATTGTAATTTATTGCAAAATAAACGCATCTTTTCATAACTTTTGGTAAGTTTTATATACAGTTTAGGTGTAAAAATTCATTATTAAAACATTCTCTTGATTTCTCGTTATCAAGGAGGAGTTCCAGCCTGCGACATCCGTGTCCAACGTACCCCAGCCGGCCGCTATTGTGGACAAATTAGGTGACCTGAGCAAAATTGATATCAGTGCCGAAGTATACAAATTGCTTTCTACTCTAAAGGCTCAGAGCTCCGCGACTAACAAGACGCAAGCAAACTCGAATCAAGACGCGTCGAAAGCTAAATCGGCGCAAGATCCGAAAACGGATAGCGAGACGTCGTCGAGTCCGAGGCGATCACCAGAAATTGTGATCCCTCTCCCTCTCCCTCTCCCTCTTCCTCTCCCTCTCCCCCTCTCCCTCTCCCTCTCCCTTTCCCTCTCCCCCTCCCCCTCCCCCTCCCCCTCCCCCCTACCCCCTCTCCCTCTCCCTCTCCCCCCTCCCCCTCTCCCTCTCCCTCTCCCTCTCCCTCAATTATTTCCTAAAAAATTGGAAAAATTTCGTAACCGATTTCCAAAAAGATACCGGTTCCCAAAAAGATCGGTAACGAAAAACTATACAGTTTATAGCACTCGCCAGGAAATTCTACTCTTATTTTATATACAATTCTTTAAAATTCGGTCAATTATTTCTCGAAAAATTAGAAAAATTAAAAAAACCGGTTTCCAGAAAATCGGTAACAAAAAACTATACACACAATGACACTCCCCGGGAAATTCTACCCCTATTTCATATACTTTTGGTAAAAATTCGGTCCATTGGTTTCCGAGATCATCGAACACAAACAATCAAACTGACAAACTCTGTCTCTTTATAATAATAGTATAGAGTATAGATATAGAAATGCGCCATTTAACAATAACTTCTAAGGTAACAAGTTTAATCTACGGTGACCTGAATTTAAACGTGAAAAGAAATTAAATTTTTTCAATGAGTTCTCGAATCGTCCCCAATCAGAAATAGATATAAGTCACGTAAAAACGAATTTCCTAATTCGTCTGAGTTATTCGATACAATGTTCTAGTTTAAATGTGACACTACTTTGTAAAATGTTAAGTTTTATTGTTTTCTCTACTCTACGATCAATATAGCAATCTTTATAAATTTCTTTCTTTCTAAATAAAAATGTTCTACACAATCGGAAAACTATTTTACAACATGAGTAAAGAACGAAGTCAAAAAGCGAAATAATCAATTTTGACGCGATTAAAGGGGATTATCAATGGCGATTGTATTAAACTCTAGTCCATACTAAGAATCGCGGATTAGGCGTGAAAATTGTAGAGTTTCTTGACAACTCTTATGTACAGATGGATTCAAGTGTTTCTGGCTTCATTCATCTGGTCCCATGCTACTTGTTCAGCATGTCCGTTCATTACCAGTTCTTCAGTAAGAGAAATTAGCTTTAAAAAAATCAATTAATTTCAATTAATTTGCGCATCTGCAAAGAGATTCTCGAAGATTAAATAATAATAACTACTTACCTCATAATTTTGTATCATAAAATAAATATTTTCATAAATATTAGTTTGAATGCGACCTTCAATCTAAGTTTGGGCAGCAACTCCCTTTGAGGAACAATTTTGTACCACATTGTAAGCTTCTGTCGACCATTTACCTGCAAAGGAGTAACATCAAAGTATAATTACATACATATCCAAAGACTAATAATTTTGAGTAGAGATGTATATATCTAAAATCTACTTACACGTAGGAGTTGATAATAATCTCGTTGATTGGATTGTGGCTTGGATCAGTCAACTCGCGAAACTGTAATATAATAATAAATCGATTAGAATTTTCGGATACATCACTTCATACGATTCTTTCACACGATGACGGTTAATGTTATCCGATTCCCTTATTATTATGTTTCGCGTGTTCTATACTTGTCGTCATGACGAAACATCTGACCGAGACATTGCGCTTTTTGGCTACCTCAATGTATCTCTTTCTCGAAGCTGGATCGGGATTGGTATTGTCTATACCTATACTTTTTCTTTGATTCAAGTATTGTTGGACTGCGGCAATGCACTTCTGCCAGCTGCCTAAAGTGTCTCTGTTGACGTATCCGTATTCCTTCAGATAATTCTTTGCAAAATGCGATTTTCCGGAGTCTGGACTGCCGACCATAAGTACCACCTGTTACACTCAGAAAAAAGTGTAGCATCAGATAGTACAATTGTGAAGATCTCTTCTACAAATAATAGTACAAATAGGGACAGGGATAAATTGTAGTAAATGAGTCTAAAAAATTGTCCTAAAAAATTATTCTCAGATTGTCTGAAATCAATTGACAAACTGCTTGAGACTGTAAAATATTACAATATTAATAAAACCTAAAAAATGTTGTAATTTTAAACAACTTTGTTGCATTTTATTGCATTTGTTGTGCAAATATAGTAGCACAACAAATGCAATAATTTGCACAACAAATTGTAGTAAATACTTATATAGGCATGTATGTAAATTATAATAACAACCTATAGCAATATTTAACTCAACTTTGTAGAGCATTTTATTACAATTTATTGAACAAAATTTTACAAAGAAATTATAATATAAAACTATTGTAATAAAATAAAATATCGATTGCTTGCTAATTGTAGAGAATATTTTTACAATTTGTACTATGGAATGTGTGAGGAAATATAATAAAATACATAATATTTTTGATGAATAAAATATATTTAGACATAAATGCTTACAACATATAAAATAAACATACAAAATTGCGTATAACAGACTTACATATCAAAATATATATAGATAAGTACTTATTATAAGGCCCACCTCGTACAAATTAAATATTTATTTGAAGTTTTACTTAACAAACAAGGTACGTAATCGTGCAGTTCTGAATATTTCTTAACGAATAAGGAGTCTGTTTCATTTATTGTTGAACATGCTATTTCATATGCATGAGTATGGTTATCAAATGCCGTAGACTTAAGAGTATTACATATAAAGTATATTTCCACTTCAGAAAACAAAACAATGTATTTAATGGCACCAAAAAGAGGCATATTTTCCGAACAGTCTAATGTCAGAATTGTGTCAAAAGTGTATTTTGTACCATTTATGTTAACCCATTTTACTTGATATAATTTACCACTATCGAGATTTGAAAAATATTTAATATATAAATCAAAATTTAATGGCTCTATTTCTCCAAACATCATATTAGAAGTTGAACTGGACAATAATTGATGACACAATTTTAGTTGCGCTTTCACTGCCAATGTGTATGCAATATTTTTGAAATTACACGAAACGTTTGAAGTCATTTTAGATTCGCGGTGTTTTTGTTCTGAACGCATGCTCCAAAGATGAACTAAAGGTCCCGACATTTTTAATACTGTATGATAATGAAGAAGATGATGATGTTTTGGTTTAAGTCGTCCAAAAAATTGCACATATAAATTATTGTGCTCCTCAATTGCAACTTTTAAACGAACATGTTCCGAAAAATGGATATTTGGAGCAGTTACTATGTCAATAATTTCTCTTAGAGTACACCATACCTGCCAGATAGGTAAATTATTAGGAACTAGATCTCCAATCATAATGCCTAAATATCTACAGAAACAAAGCATTTCGCTAGCTGACATTCGTATTCTTTCTTTTAAATTTTCAGAAGTAATTGGTGGCGGTTTGTTAGAGATTTCAGTGTCATTATAACCAAAACATTTTACTCTTTCATTTAAAGTACGTAACGAAAACAATTTTAAATCAAAAATTAAATGATGCAATAAAGAAGTTAAGCTATAATTACACACGCCTTCAAAGAGATCGTGCATTATATCAACACAATAATTTCGTGTAAGATGGAAATTACTGAGTTGATGCCATATGCACGGTTCCTTTATACCTGTTTTTGATACGTCATTTGTAATTAGATCATGTTCATAGTTTTCATGTGTACGAAGTAAAGTTTCGTCTTCAGTACACATACGATATGAATCAACTTTTTTGATCTTGCAGAAGCGGCATCTAAAGTTAGAAGAAAAACTTTCAGTTAATCCTAACAACGTATGCATTCCTAGATTGTCGCCTATGATTAAACTTAACTTAAAGTAAATTTTTTCTATTGATCCATTTATATTAATGGTAATGCCCTTTTCTTCTAGCACTCTGATTTCTGATATAAGCTCACCAAATACTGCCGCATTTCCAAAAGTTTTTCTATCCTCTGATTTAAACAATGCAAATAAATAAATATTAGTCAACGATGATTTTAACTCTTGTGGAATTGAAGCTAGAGAGAAATACACGGCTCCTAATTTGTTTTTGCCTGAATGAGAACCAAGTGCGTTACCGGTTTCATAATCATCAAAATAAATGAATATCGGAAACACAGTTTTATTACCAAAATATGAAACTTGTGATTTCCACAGTTGACCTTGAACAAAATTACTGTAAACAATATTATTTGACATCAATTCATTATAGTGACTTTTCATTAAATGTAAAAAATTTGGTCTCTGAAATAATAAAGTGAGAACTTGTCTTATTTCAACAATTTGGCCATATACTAGTGCAGGTTCTAAAATGACATTACCATTAATACGTTTTTCAACTGTACGTTGTCCAATTACAAAGCTGCGTGGGGGCACATATTGTCCCGAAGACTTAAAGTATTTTAATCGCTTATATTCAGTATTTACATGATTAAACGAATTTTCTATTGTTTCAAACATATTCATTACAGTATTAATAATATCGGAATCTTCGTTTAAACTTTGTAACCTATCAGAAACCACTCGCTTTATATCACATATAACGCCAGAACAAAATATATTTGTTACTGAGTCAACAACTTCTTGAACAAAACTTCTAGGAATCAATGAGTTATTATATAAATTTGCAATAAATTGAATTATGCTGCTATTGTGGTTACTACTCAATGCATCATGAGATGTAGTTAACGTCTCGAGAACAGAGGGAACTTCTTGTAAATTGTTATCAATCAACTGTACAGGTATTTCGGAACTTGAATTCTGAAATTCAATGTTATTGCCTTGTTTGCTGTTTTTGTTACATTTATTTGGATTAAATGATCTGTCATGCACACTGGCAATGTGTCTTCTAAATGAATTTAACGAACTGTATGATCTGTTACAGTTGTTTTCTTTACAATTAAATTGGTCCAGACGTCCATGCTCATGCTTCAAATGGTATATCAAGGTTTTTGGCAGTAAAAATATTTGATCACAAACAAAGCAAATCATTATTGTTATCTAATCATTTCGCATAACAAAATTCTTAAAAATATTAAAATGTAACTCTAAATTAAAACTTTTAAGGCAAAATACTTAAGAATATCAAAATGTTAACTCTACATATTGAAACTCAGTTCTCACTATTCAATTTCAAAATATCTGACATCAAAGAAGTAACAGAAACATACGTTTTGGTTTTCGGGAAGTCGTATACAACTTGCTCAATGAATGTCCATGCAGTTTCAGCCTCCGGAGGATAACTGGCATTCATAACATGAAAAATTTTAAAGCACAGGTCTACGGCCCGTAGTGGTGTGTCTACTTTATATAAAATGTCGTTCACACTGACGTAACAACTTTCTATAGTACCAATATCAGAGCCAACAATAATAGGTAACGGCTGTGCCGTTAGATGAAAACTGGCCAGTTTGTCCTGTCGTGTCTGTAGTTCCCTTTGTAAGTCGCCAGCAACCTGAAAATATGTTTTTATGTAAAAATATATTAAAATAGTATACAAAAAGTAATTTTTTTTTGCATATTATTTTAGTATATATACCTTTACGTGAAGTAGAAATCCTTTTCTCATTTCAATTTTTGAAGGCTTCCATCTATTTGCACCTGCTCTTTTGCATTTTAAGTAACTGCACGGAAAAAATAAGGGCAAGATGCTCAAGGCAAATATTTCTTTAACGCGACCTTTAAAATACAAATCACAATCATCACAATTAAAATAAAATATATTTCTTACGCAATATTTAAACTTACTATCTTCCAGATTATTATTTGAGAACTTTTCTTTATATTCTTTAACAAGCTCCTTTAAGTAAGAATCCGTCTTTTTTTCTGCTAACTTCAATAGCGCTGTAGCAAACTGTGACCACTTAGAAAACAAACAGTTGTTTTTATCGGGGTTGTAAAAATCAAAGTCTTGTTCTAACTGAAAACAAAATTTAGGTAAATACATATATTTAGCGCTAACTTTAATTTTCTTACCAAGGTATATCCCAAAGGTAATTTCAGGCAAGGAAATTTTCTGAAATACTCATGTATAGTCCCATCATTATTCACTGCCTTTCGTTGTACTACAGTTTTACCCCAATATTCTTTAACTGTTACGAATGGTTCGGAATTATTTTCTAGCCATAACAAGCAATCTTCTGCTTCCCCGTCTGTTAGAAGATTCGCTAAGTTGGGTTCTTTTTCTTTATCTAAAAAATAAAAACATTTTACGTTTATAAAAATAGTTAAAAATAAAAATACTTAAGCACCTATTTGTATTAAATAAAATGCATTTTCTATTATTTAAGTAAAGAAACCGCATTTTTATTAGCTAGTGTTTTTAGATGCATATATTTCAATGTAATATCTACTAATATATTGAAATATAATATCTCCTAATATATTGAAAAAGTGAGACTATAATTATTCCTATAAACTTTTCGTTAGTAAATAGTCTTTTAACTTATTTTACCTTCTGTAGTAGTATGTATAAGGCCTAACTTTTTATAAAGTTTTCTTAAGTATGTATAAGCACTCCATAATTTTCCTCGGGCTGCTTTAGGTTTTCCTTTTACATTTACATATGGTACGTAATAAATGCTTGGATTTTCGTGTAAAAACACTTCGCTTATTTCCTTTGCTAGTTGAGTAAATCTTTCAGTCGAGATTCTAAAAAAATATATAAGATATCAAAATGTATTGAAATTTATTATTATATATATTTATATTATAACATTGTTATATAATATTATAACATATTAATGATAAATGTATTAATTACATACCTAGCGTCTTTATTTCCTACTAGTTCATGCTTAATTATAAGCTCTGCTAGTTTATTTCTCAGAAAAACGCTGTTTTTACCGTAACTAGCCTTGATAAGTTGTCCTTCATCAGTGGTATTTATCAGTCTAAGAACAGTCTAATGGGAAAAAGTGTATAAGTTTACCGATTTTTATGATTTTTATGTGTATGTGTATGTAAGCATAACTTACAGAATTACAGTTTTGGTTAGGATATATTTTATGCGATAAACCCACTGTAGTCTTATTTAAACACTTATTTGCATTAGTCAAATTTTCTTCATCCTCTGATAGAGCATTGGAAGTTGATGGACTTGGACTTATATCAGATAGTGACGCTGAAATTGTCGTGCTAGGTAAGGACCAGTCACTAATGTCACTAATGTCACTATCAAAGATTATCTCACTTAAAATCTGAAAATAAAAGTAAATGTAAAAAAAAGTTTTCAGAATATAAGAACTAGAATGCCATTTTTTGATTTCTTGATTTTTAATATTTAGAAAAACTGAATTAGAAATCAGCGGTACCATAAACTCAAATATGAATTTTCAAATAATAATATAATTATTTTATGAATTAATAAAAATTAAACATATGTTTAATGATTTAAAGTGAAGTAAAGTGAAATTTTAAAGTAATAAAAAGTTATAATAATGTATTTGTATATGTAACAAGAAATTATTTTTAGAAAAACAAATTTTGCGTATAGTTCAATAATTAATTTTCTAAACCACAAAACCATTAGATTTTTGACAAAAAATTACTGATTAACGGAGATAAATTTAAACAAAATATATCAAAATTTCATAAAATTTGTAATACTTACAAAAGTATTTAACAAGTCAAAAATAGTGATAGCATACTTACAAAAGTATTTAATAAGTCACACACGGAGAAAAATGCCTTACAACTTACCTTTTGAGTAACAGGAAGTACAGAAGCAGAATTCTTAAAGTTTTGATACTTGTTTAAAAACTTTCTTTTGGTGCCCACTTCGCTTATCAAGTTCTCAATATCATTGTCAGTAAGAGTGTTAAACACCTCGGTGTCAATTTTTTCAGCTAGAACAATAATTCTAAAATATAAATTATGAATTATAAAATTAAAAACATCAAAAGTTATAACCTAAAAATTATGTCGCGTGTCAATCTTATTTTATTGTCTTATTTTAGAATTTACCTGCAAATGTTGGAATCAAATCTTTAAGTCCCCATTCTTGTAATGTATTTGTGACAAAAGAATCCATTGTGCATGGACAATCACAATAAAGTATCACCGATAAAGTATATATCCGTGGAGAGATGCGCGCCGAGATTTTCCGATTTACGACTTTGTTAATATCGTATTTAAATGATAGCAGTATCGGAAGGATAGATCCGTAGAGCGAAGACGATAAGAAGCACAACGTAGTCTAGCGTGGACTGTACATCTACGAGCAATTTTTCAATACGTACGAAGCACTCTTAACGCGAAAGCACACACGCGCGTACGAGAACAATCGACGCCTTCGACGACTCGCGGCGCTGTTCCACGAGCTACGGGATTTTGGCACGGTTATGTCTGAATCGACCCTTATGCAGATTTCAAGCAACGTGACTGTCTGTGACGCGCGAGCCTTGCGAAGCGCCGCGGATTTTCTTGACGACTATTCTACAAATAGGCGGTAGCGACGCCATGTTATGACAAATTGTAGAAAACATATCAACAATTATTGTAAAGTAGCTTATTTTTTGTATTTAAAGTAAAGTGAACAAATTGTATTCACAATGACTATAAAATATATGATAAAATAAACAAAACATTACTACAAATTAATGTTAGCTGTTTTAAATATTAAGAATATTATATTATAGAGCACTACAATAACGCAATAAATTTTATCTGAATTTTATAGCACAATTTCATAACCAGTGTATAACTAGTTACTTTTAATGTACTATAATTATCCAAAACGCTGCACAAAAATGTTTTATTTTTTGTTAATAAAATTTATTCGCGCGTTTGTTTCACAGAATCACAGTTTTTGTGTTTGCATGTGACAAAATAAATTTGCTACAAAATTGTAGTTAATCGGTGTATTTCATATTTTCTATTACATTACAATTTAAAGTTATTTATCTGACAAAATAAGGTCTACAATATTGTGTTAATTTTTCCCGAGAGATTTTTCTCAGTGTATATGGATATCTATAAGCACGAGGAAAGAGCGGGCCTCTGTTCACATTTGACGTTCACGATGATATTCGTGTTATGCACGATGCTTCTGTCGAAATCGAGGAATCACATGCCGGAAAAGTTTACTTAGGTATTTATCATTAAAAGAATACTTTGTATAATTCTCTTTTATGTTATTTTTTTATTTTTTCTCATTAGATCATGGTACAAGAGGAACGAGCACATTTTTCCAGCGAGTAGATGGGAACCTTTTGATCCAACGAAAAGTTACGACAAGTATACAGTGTCGGATAAAAATAGGAAGAAAGATAAAATCTGATAAACTTAGATTCAACGAATTGTCCAAATTCGTTTAAAGGAGTCAGATTCAAAGAACTGTAAATATTATAACCAGATAAATAACTTTGTTTCATCGTACAATTGATTCATTATACAACAGATTGTAATATATTACAATATATATACATATATATGTATATATATATATATACATATATATATATGTATATATATTGTAGCTACATTGTATTTTTAAGGACTGTGATTTTAATTCATTCAGTTATGTGATAATATTTAATTCATTTACTTGATTATGTAGCTTTACTAAATTACAGTCCTTTGAATCTGAATCCTTTAAACGAAATTGGACAATTTGTTGAATCTAAGTTTATCAGATTTTATCTTTCTTCCTATTTTTATCCGACACTGTATACTTGTCAAAACTTTTCGTTGGATCAAAAGGTTCCCATCTACTCGCTGGAAAAATGTGTTTGTTCCTCTCGTACCATGATCTAATGAGAAATAACATAAAAGAGAATTATACAAAGTATTCTTTTAATGATAAATACCTAAGTACAATTTTTCCGGCATGTGATTCCTCGGTTTCGACAGAAGCATCGTGCATAACACGAATATCATCGTGAACGTCAAATGTGAACAGAGGTTCGCTTTTTCCTCGTGCCTAATTACAATATTACATACATTAAAATAACATGCCAACATTGTGATATTGCTTCATAAGTTTTATCATTTAGTATCTTTACCTTAGTTACAATAAAATCGTAAAACGTATAATGGTGCGGTAATATAAGAAAGATCCTTCTTGACATACATTAACTGATCTGCCATTACTGTTTTAAGCTCGCTGAATTCACGCTTCAGAACTTCTAAACATCTCTGAAGAAGCTGATAGATAGAATTACCTGTATGTGAAAATTTAATTTATGCAGTAGAACATTATATATCACGCCAATGTTACTCCAAAAGTGACACTGGAGTATTTTAATAACTTAAAAATTCTCTAAATTACTGAGACATTCACCTTTCTTCATTATAACACTCCGACGATAGCCAGATCCATCCCAATAACTGAATGTAATCTCAATTTCTTCTTCCTTCAACGCGTTCTGCTTTCTAGCCCATTCTTGCCTCAATTCTTCCTTAAGTTTATTTTTCTCCTCCTCCCTTTCCCTATCTGGCAATAAACTTGTATCTACATCTGGATTTTTCTTAATCTTCTTAATCGCGAGGCCATCAGATTGCTCATTTTCTGACTGCGGGGATTTTTCGGCATTGTCTTCGTCCAGATTAAAAGACAAAGCTTGAATCTGTCTCTTCTGTTTGTTCTTTTCTTTTCCTGCTCTTTTTCACGTTCCTTGTATCAAAGCATGATATGTATGACTAGATGACATTCAGAGCACTGGGGGAAAATCACATAACATTCAGAGCACTGGGCAGAAATCACACACATATATATATATTCACGGCAAACCGCATATATATAACATCGTGTTATTTTTATTACATTTAGGAAAATTATTTCATATTAACTCAATAGGCCTTAAACTTGCATACATAGGGAGCTTTCCAGCAAGTGACACAAGCCGACACAAACGTCGTTCTATCTTTCTTTTTTGGCAATAAGTAACAAAGACAAAACGATACCTGTGTCGACTTGTGTCGCTTGCTGGAAAGCTCCCATAAGTGAATCTCGCGTTTTATGTAAAATTTTGTAAAAAATCGGTATTCTAACCTATACTACGTTTACGTGAACGTTACTTAATTCTGTAGTAACTTACGAACGATACGATAATTCCTCCGCATAAACGGGAGATTTTATAGTAACTACGATGAGATATCGTTCGTATAAGTTACTACAGAAGTAAATACTCACGTAAACGTAAACTATTATAATTCCTGTCACATGCACTTAGTCGCGTAAAAGAGTCACGGTGCGGTTTCGCTTCGCGTTGTATAATAATAAGATAATTACATGTAAATAAAACAATTACCTTGAATCAGAAAAAATATTAACGTCGCGTCGCGTAAAGAGTCACGATCGGTCTCGCTCCGCGCGTATTTGACGTGGGACACTACCGTGTTATAGGTTAACTGACTGTGTGACAGCGCGCTAAACGCACTATCTGCACTGCGCGCAGTACACACACGTATACATCGAAACTGGCGATACTAGCAGCACCGCCAGTGTCGAAAAAGTGAAAGTGACGCGACTCCAGCCAATGAAATGATGGCATGGCATGAGAGACGGTCGACGTAGAAGTAGAAGTAGAAGTATCTTAAAAATAAATTTTCACATTTGGACTTTGCGTCGCTATATCTCCGCTCGTAGGGCACGTAGCGGAAATATTATAAGAGAAACCCCCCCCCCCTAATTCGACCCCAAGCTATCGATCAAGCCTACTTAGAACTTGATCCGTTCACTCGTTATCGAGATCTCAACATCTCGAGTACCCGCAACTCGTCGCGTCGCGTAAAAGAGTCACGGTCGGTCTCGCTCCGCGTGTACTTGGCGCGAGACACTACCGTGTCTCTTGATAATATAAACATGTCCCAAAATGAAAAAAATGAAAACCTGAATTTTGAAGTGACGTTGCTGGACGACGAAGATAGAAATTTTGATGATTTTGTTAATAAATATTGTGAAAAAATATCCACACCTATATAACAGTAGTTGTAAAGATTATCGCGATGTGATAAAAAAAGAGAACTCTTGGTTAGAGATATCTAAAATTTTGGCCACGCTTCGTAAATTTTATTTTTAAAAGTTTAACAATATTAACAATAAGCTATTTAATTCATTATTTATTTATTTATTTTTTATTTATTTTTTATTTATTTATTTTCACGTCGTTCACTTTACTTGTAACGTCGTAACCGTTACTTTTTTATAATAACCATTTGGTAACAATTAACGTAACAATTTTTCATAACGCTAATGGTAACACCAGGATGGGAATGCCACTTTTGAAACTCATTACCGTTACGCGTTATACTTAATAAAAAAAGTAACTCGTTACTTTATTCGTTACGTAACGAGTAAAAGTAATGCATTAGTAATAACGTTATTTTTACTCGTTACGCGCGTAACGATTAAAGTAACGAGTTACTTTTTTCATTGAGTAACGCGTAACGGTAATGAGTTACTTTTCAAAGATGACATTCCTTATACCGTTACTATTAGCGTTATGAAAAATAAAATTGTAACGTTATTACCAAATGGTTATTATAAAAAGGTAACGGTAACGGTAACCACGTTACACAAGTAACTGTATTTAACATATATTTCAACGGATGTTTGCTGCAATCGGTGGACTCGTCTGAGAGAATCTTTCTCTAAAGAAAAGAAAAAAAGACAAAATGAAACGACAAGTGGAAGTGGAGCCTCTAAAAGACGAGGATTTGTATACTTCGAGTCTATGAAATATATTGACAAATTTGTCAAAACTAGAAAGTAAGAATTCATTACATTTGATTCTGTGATCTTATTAGCGAGATGGTATACGTATAGTAGAACATTATAATTTTATAGAAATTGAGATTTTACTTAAATTTATGATAGGATCAGAATTCATAATTTGTAGATGTTTGAAAATGAGATTGTCTTAGGAGGATGCTGAGAATGCTAATAAACGGATGAATAGATCATACAACGGGTGATTGAAGGGAACAAATCCGCACTGAGTTTTTAAAGATTTATTGCTTGTCACAGAGTCGTAAAGCACTATATACACTATATACACTGCGTTGTGTACTAATTAACTGAGCGTGAGCGTTCTATACAAATCTATTAATTTGCATAAAGTACAGCGTGAGGCCGTTGAACCGTTGCCGATTACAATCAGCGGCCACGTGGCTTCAGAAGTGAGATGTTCACCAGAATAACCAACGAGGCACTGGACCTCAGTTTAATTAATCCGCGTAACAATCTTAATGAGGTCCATTCACCTCAAATATGAGCCTTATCCTTACTGAGTGCCCGACAGAATAAATAATTACGCGAGCGTTAGAATTTAGACTGCCATTGTTCACGAAAGCAAGAGAGTAACTGCCGGAATGCCGGCGATATCGGCAAGGCGAAGGCCGGAGCATGCTAGCATCACGTGCCATCGCTATTCGAAACGATCCGCACAAACGTCCAGGAGGTGCTGCCACCTCACTGGGCTTGACTACCGCACTCCTGAACAGTAGAAGTAGATTTATTATATTTAAATTCAAATTTTTCTTGATTACCTGTGTTTGTCAAGAACTAATTGACATGTTTTACCACACTTTTATTAATCCACAAATTTAATCAAATATAATATGGTTTCAGATCGATAACCAACATCAAGTTACAAAAAACGTATAATATTTCTGATAGTTTAAAAGACAAGAGTCTAAATAAAGAAATTTCAAATTGGGTGCAGCATGGCAAACAGACTCTGGAAAAAGAAAGAACTCCTTTGGAACAAATTGATGCAAACATATTTTTACCAATAACAAAATGCCCAATACCGGAAACATCACCCACTATTAGTAATTTTGATGATGCGTCATGCGCATCTTTTCCTTCGACGACAGAAAGTAGTACAAACGATTTCGAACATGAATTATTGTCAACTCGGTCATCATCCGACACGATTAACTCTTCACGCCTTTCTCCAACGAGCGTAAGATCTACCGGCACGTTCAAAAAGCCGTCATATGTGAAGGGCAAATTTAATCCTAATATATCATTTAAAAAAGACGGTAAAAATACAGATTCTGAAAACGATAAGTTCGAAGAGCATTTTAATTCTAAAAAAGATGGTGCACAAATGCAGAATGATCCAGACACTTTATTTTGCAATCTGGTTATGGCGGAATTAAAACAATTGGATGATGATATAAAACAAGTCAAGAAACAAGAAATCATGCAAATTTTGTGGAGAAAGAAAAACCTGTGAGCGAGATGATTTTTGTGATAAAATAAATAATTTGCATTTATTCGTAGGTACATATAATACTCATGTTTTAAGACTGTGCGATATTAAATTTAGTAATAAAATATATGTGTACTGGTATATAATAATATTAATAATAATAATATTAAAGAAATTTTGTACTATTTATTTTATATTCACATAATAAATGCATATTAGCATTACATTTCACAATATGACACGTGTGTAATCAATCGATCAAATGTTTACGTGTAGATAAAGTCTTGATTTTGTCCTCTCGTTACATAGTCATGCTGCCAATTGACCATTCCATTTGGAGTCATAAAATAATTGCAAAGAGAGTCTCTAATGTGCGTCGCAAATGCTGCACCATTTTCGTTATTTTCAATAATTTCAAAAGTACGATGCTGTATCGTTTGTGATAATTGAAGTACAGCGTACCAGAATTAGGGGGACATTGAGCATCGACATGTTTTCCATCAATTGCCCCCAAGCAATGTGGAAAATTCCATAATGTCCAAAAACCCTCAGCAATTTGTAAATATTCTTCTCTTGAAGGAGCTCGTAGATAGATAGGACCAAGAAGTCTTCCAAATACGTCACACGTCTCTTTAATTATTTTATGTACTGTTGATAGACCAACACGATAGGCAAAAGCAATTGCTGGAACTTTGTCTCCAATCAGAAATCTGTAACATCATTATCAATATTATAATATTAATTGCCAAACTGTTTTTACACATATGTATTATTAGACTACGAGTAATCCGAACATATACCGCAATGTAAAAGCAACTCTTTGCTCTGGTTCAAGTGCCCGTGGACTTCGTTTCATTAAGCTTGGACTAACAATATCCATCAAGTGCTGGAATGTTGGCAGTGTCATACGTGTATACTTGTGGAACATTTGCTCATCTGTTTTCATCTCCTGAAAAAGATTGTAAAACGCTCCTTGCTGTCTTCTCCTTGTGTTAATTGGTCGTACCCAGACACGCCGACGGCGACGATGACGTTCACGGTTTCTACGACGTTGCACCAAAAGTGCTCCCATGTTGACCAGAGCAATTAACAAGAAATCGAAATCATCCATTTCTGTGAAAAGACTAATGTAATTCAATCCAATGCAGTCTTCTCGAATTAAAATCACATTTAGAATTGTATGAACTAATTGCAAAAACGTTAAAGAATGGCCAAACAGCGCAAACATCAAATATCAAAATGAGTGAAAAATATTCAATGATACATAGAAAATAATAAAGTATTATTCGAGAAAATTAACCAAATCAAGAGAATGTTAATAATGAATTTTTACACCTAAACTGTATATAAAACTTACCGAAAATTATGAGAAGATGCGTTTATTTTGCAATAAATTACAATTTCTGGTGATCGCCTCGGACTCGACGACGTCTCGCTATCCGTCTTCGGATCTTGAGCCGATTTAGCTTTCGACGCGTCTTGATTCGAGTTTGCTTGCGTCTTGTTAGTCGCGGAGCTCTGAGCCTTCAGAGTAGAAAGCAATTTGGATACTTCGGCACTGATATCAATTTTGCTCGGTCGGCCTAATTTGTCCACAATAGCGGCCGGCTGGGGTACGTTGGACACGGATGTCGCAGGCTGGAACTCCTCTTTGATAACGAGGTTTTGCGTCTTCTCGATAGGCTCGATTTCGTCTTTCGAACTATCCACTATAGTAAGATTACTTCCCTCGTCATCCGAATACCAATCTTCGATAATCTGATCGGTATTAGGTGCATCGGACTCGTTGTCTATGTTTTTCAAACTGTCCTGAGCCGTTGCTGCTGCTGTATTTGGCACACAAAATCAAATTAACCTCAAAACACTATGTTTACGAAACTGAGACAATTCACACTAATAATTTTATACGGTCATTGTCAGTTCGTATTTTCATTACGTTGATAATTAAATAATGGGAATACTTACGTGTTAATCAATATAAATCCGTTCTTTGTTCTTAATTACTTTTCTTTAGGACCGGCTACAATGAGAATGAGTATGCCTTAAGGTTGTTCTACATAGAGGTTGTAAGCTGGTATTAACGCAGTAGCAGTACGTCTCAGGGAAGCGCTTTTCGGTATAGCAGGTCGTAACAGTGGTAGTAAGCGAAGTGCTACAACCGCACATATTCCACATAGAGGATTTAAACAGTTTTAAGTTGGCATTAACGCAGTAGCAGTACGTTTCAGGCATAGACTATAGAAGATGAAGAAAGCGTTTTCCAGTGTAGTAGGTCGTAACAGTGGCAGTAGGCGAAATGAACCAAGTCCATTTCTTACGACGTACGTTCTACGTCGTCAATGGCGGGACATGCATGTGCAAGTCACGGGAAGTGTTTTTGCTCGGCATCTTGTATCGACGAAGTTAATGACTGAACTGGCGCCTTTTGAGGCCCTCTATCCTGGGGATTTTATTACTATACGACGAGTGGTTCGCCCTGGCCTATATTTGAGCAGCGCTCGACGGCCATCAGAAGAAGAAGAAAACGGAGAAGTGTTGACACGTGTTGGATCGTCGTGCTATCAAGTAAATATTCATATATACATATATATATGTTAAAACGTAGCATCTTATAAAGGTTTCTAATTCAAAATAATAATCGGAACAGAAAAATGGATATTTTGAGAAATACCGATCTGCGGCTTCTGTATCTTTTGAATTGGAACAATTTGATACTGCTGCAATACGTCTTGCTGAGGAGAAGAAGGAGAGTGACTCGTCGCCGGTGGTGGGTTCGACCGGTAAATCGAGTGAGAGACGCCCAAGGTTTCTACTCTAACCTCGTCAGGGAACTTATTGAAACTGATCACGAAGAATTTTTTGGGTTGTTCCGAATGTCGCCTGATCAGTTTCGTCTTTTGGTTGACCTCCTTCACCCTCGTCTTAAAAAGCGAAGTAATCGCACACCACTACCAACAGACCTTCGTGTTGCCGTCACATTGCTGTGAGTTTCTTATATAGTTTTTTTAGCCTTGCTTGTTTCTGTTCAGTCTATTTTAATGTCATCTGTGATCAACTTTGCAGGTACTTGGCTCAAGGAGATACAGCCAAACTGAAACATGCTGAATTTAGGATTGGGACATCCACGGTGTACAAAGTCATACACGAAACTTGCAGAGAGATTTGGAACGTACTTCAGCCTCTTGTTTTGAAAGTTCCCAGCAAGGAAGACTGGAAGGCAATCAGTGATGGTTTCATGACATCCTGGCAGTTTCCCAACTGCCTAGGGGCCATTGATGGTAGACATATGAGGATTCAAGCACCTGGAAACTCAGGATCGAATTACTTTAATTATAAACAGTTCTTCAGTATGGTTATGATGGCAACGTGTGATGCACAGTACAAGTTTACATGGGTGGATGTCGGACAGTTTGGTAAGTGTTATTCTTCATTGCATTTTCTGTAGCTATAGAATGATAATCGCCAAGTGGAAAGTTTTAGTTGTTTTCTTTTTTTTAGGTTCCATAAGTGATGGCGGCGTATGGGCCAACACTGATTTTGCTAAAGATTTAGCATCCGGAAATGTGTCTGCCTGATCCCAGCCCAATTCCAGGAAAAAGGAGACCTTTCCTTTATGTGTTTGTGGGGGATGAAGCGTTCCCGCTCACAGAGTATATGATGCGACCGTACCCAAGGAGAACACTGACCGATGAAAAGAGAATTTTCAATTACCGTTTGTCTCGAGCACGGCGGGTAATTGAGAACACTTTCGGAATTTTGACTGCACGATGGAAGATCCTACATAGACCACTCGCCATGTCGCCTACCAACTGTGATAATATCTTCAAGGCCCTTCCCTGTCTTCATAATTTCATTATGATGGGTGAAGAAGGAAGAAATTGGAATGATAGACAGTACTGCCCCATAAACATGATTGATGCGGAAACATGAGGATGGGACCATCACATACGGGGAATGGAGGAACTACTGTTCTCAACACTTTGCCAGGCTTGGCCGAGTCGGGGCTAATCGAGCTGGAGATACTGCTAACGGGATGAGAAATTATCTACGAGAATACTTTCTGTCTCCTATTGGAGAGGAACAGGCACCTTGGCAATATGACCGTGCTTTCAGGGGAGATGTCATCAACCCTCCGGAGTAATCAACAATGACCAAATGATCTACAACGTTGAGTTTTATGTAAGATGATATATGAAACTATATTCACACACATTTTATCTCTGGCTTATAATAATTGAAAAGGTTTGTATAATATTTAGTACAATTAAATTATTAATAATGCAATTTTCTCATTTCAGGTCGGTCTGGACTCAGCAAAGTGTCAAATGCAAAGGATCATACATACAATGTTGGCTCAATGTTATCTTCCATGCGTTCCACTGATCTCAGTTACATCACATATCAGCATCACATATTAATACGCGTGTAAGGATTAATCGTTAAGGATTCCTCATTAAAAGTGCGCATGTCGAGTCTAAGGGTATAGGTCGAGCGTGTAACAAACTTTCGGATTGGCTTACGTATACCTATTAACGTGTCACCGGATGAGACTTTTTATACTAAATGAAGAAGAGTGACATCGCGAAATATATACGATAGACACACGCGAAGCACCACGTCAGGGCGGTGGGACGGCACGATCGGGAGAGCCGAAGAGACGACTTCCGGTCCAGTCGTCAGCCGTTGCATCTCACGAATCGTGAGATATCCCTTTGGTTTGTCGAATAAATCTGTAGTATATTCTTTTGTACATAATACTGTATAAAAGTGGCACAGTAAGATAGCGAGCGAGAGAGAGGATGAATAAATGAGAAAGCGAGAGATTTGTTAACATTTATAAGCGTTAGGACCGATAGCAACGTCGATTAATACCGATGGCGATTGTACATATTTTCTTTTTCTAGGAAAAACGCATGGACGGAACTTGTAATTTTATCGAATATCAATATACCGAAATCGTGAAATTGAATGTAAAGTATCGTTTAGAGTATTTCTCAGGATCTCCTTGGATCGTCCAGGATTGATTGGTATCCAGGATTAATGGGTACTAATTGACTTTACCACCACGATCGAGCTTTAGCTTCCCGGTGGGAAGACAGGCGAAATTGCAGAAGCGAATCCTGTACGCACACTCTCCTTGGAAAAAGAGCGATATTGCGATTTTTATCAGCGGCGGCGCGTTTCTATATGTTTTCGATGCACATCGATGTCCATCCGGAGTAATTTGAGAAAAACGCAATTTTAAGTTTCAAGGTCTCAGATATCTTGAGGAGTTATCGAAAAGATAATACTGTGATAGTGAATATCAGCATGTGTGCTTACTTACAATTAGTGATTACAATGTATGTTGAATATTATGGTTCTTCGTTCTTCCTCATAAGCGAGTGGATTATAATCGTTTTTCCCAGCACATGTGTCAGCCTTATTTTCAATGATTGTAACCGTTCGTTCTTTAAACGGATAAGAATTATGAAAGTTCTTGCCACAAGATAACATGATTTCGACAAAAAAGGACTTGGATCGGTTTTCCCCTGTACCCTTCATATGTTAAACATCTTGTTGCTAATCTCATCCCCGAATGCAATGTTTATTTTATGCCTACACAGAAAAAAATAGTATTCTTGATTTGAAATTATCTTTAGTTTCAACATGGAAATCTTGAAATGTGATTATATTGCGTTAAACGATGAAAACTTGCTTGAATAGTCATATACAGTTCAACCAAAAAAAAATGCTGAAATTCTTATAAGAAAATTACAGTGCTCTTGCTTATATACGAAACAATCTATAATCTTGTAAGAATTTCAACTTTTTATTTCAACATTTATTTCTTGGTTGACCTATATAAATGACTTTATTCATATGCTTTTCAGAAACTAAAGATATTTTCGAAATCAAGAATATACTTTTTTCTGCGTATACGACACACGTTCTTGTTTTTAGATAATACTTTGCGATAACTTTTTTCATAAAAATTTAGTTTTAGTATTACATTTGTTATTTTTAATTATTTAAAATTATTGTTCGAATAATTACAAGATATCCATCTGTTTAAATTTTTCCAATTATGACTTTTTAAAATCATATGTAATATTTTAAATGTTTTATATTTAATAGTAGGTCTTTTAGTTATCTTATTTGTTAAACTAAATACGTATGCTTTGAATTATATGAAAAGCACAAATTTAAATTAAATGCGCCTGAATCTCTCAATCCACATAAAAGACGTGAAAATAAAAATCAAGATTAGTAGTTTGATGATTTATTTACGTGAAATTAAGTGAAACGTTAGAGGTATCGCATTTCTTATATATATTTCTTATGACTACATTGGTCCTCTCCGAACCATCTATAATCGCCTATAGATACGTTAATTAAATTAAATTTAATTAAATTTTAATGGCACCTCCATAACCATACATTTTCGCTTAATTCTATTATCCTACATACATTCATTCTGTATAAAATACAATAAGATGACGAATACGGTTATATATTAATAATACAAAACTAATTATTTCTTCTTGTACTGCATTTCAACTAATAAAACAACATTCATCAAGAATATTTGTAAAGCTGCCTGTAGTATTTATATCAGTTAATAGAGATACAAAAAGATACAATTACAAAAAATAATGCACTTTAAATTTTGAACGTATCATGTTACAAAGCAGCAATTATATTTTGAGGTATAAATGTGAACTTGTTTTTTACGTACGTCTTCAAGTAGTAAATAATTCAAAATAACGATACATAAATAAATTATAGTGTTATTAAAACCACCACCAAGTACGGTTCTAATTTTTATTATGTTAGGGAAAGTATCTTTTAACATAATATGCTTATATATTTTTTTCAAAACGATAATGTATGTCATATTTAATAAACTGTAATAATTATTATCTGTCGATAAAACTTTGCAAGTCCAATGTTATAATTCGTTAATAAATTGCATGTTTAAAAATTAGAATTCTATGCAAGTATAAAAATAAATTCATTACTTTATCAAGGTATACGTTGTAGTTCGACTACAAAGTATATTAACAATCGCTTGGCAAGACTTGGTAGAGTTTTAACATACGCATACGTCAAATTATATTACCAAAATTACTCATTGAACAAAATTCATGGAAACAAAAAGCTAATTTTTTTTTATATATGTACATTGGTTTTAGATAAACATTACAAACTTGATAAATTTCAAGCAGTAATATTTGCCAGTTTTATTCAATGAGCAATATAGAGTACAGAGTCCAGCATACCTACGATACAAATTTGATTACTATTAACAGTGTGTTGGCAATAAGACTTATGTTACTCTTAAGTAAACCAATATAATTGGGCAATTTCGAGATATTGCATTTAACAAAGTCATACACTACAGCAATATGGCGTGTGAATATCTATATCGGAGTTAGTTACATAAGTTTCAATCTTATATGAAAATCTTTCATAACATCAGAATACAGAGATATCCACTGTTGGAGTGCATAATGGAATTACTCCTGTCGACCCTTAATATACTTTTGATTGATAATGGACAGTAATTCCGTTATGCACTCCAGGTGCCTTTCAACAGGCACACCTTGTGCGATGACCTTGTCAATCGAGAGTGCGCCAAGAACTGAATTACTAGAATGAGTTAAATTAGCTGCCACTAGAGAAGATAGCTGCTTCGTTTGCTCCATAATTGACTGACTGAGCAAATCATCATCTCTCTTCATGCCTCGCATGAATGCCGGGTTACTTTTTACTACCAGAATCAATTCGCGCCGATCCAACCACAACAGATCGTCATCGTTCTCGACATCTTCAATATCGGTGACGCCGTCAGCTTCTTCATCCGACATGATGTTGATCCAACCGAAACCGGTCGAGGAGTCCGACCAGCTCGCTTCCGACAAACCCGATTTGGGACTCGAGGAACTCTCAAGCCCGAACGTCAAGTCGCGCTTCCAGGTCTCCGAGAAAGCCTGCACAGAGAACGCCAATGAGATCGAACGATCGCCGTCAAGAGATCGCCGAGTATTCTCAGCAAACTTACCAATGATACAGAAATAACTGATGACGATAACAGCGAAAGCAGATAGAGACGATAGCCGAGGGTCTGGTCTGGCACAAGAATTGCTTCCGATGCGTGCAGTGCAGCAAGCAGCTCAATGTAGACAATGAAACCGGTCGAGGAATCCGACCAGCCCGCTTCCGACAAACCCGATTTGGGACTCGAGGAACTCTCAAGCCCGAACATCAAGTCGCGCTTCCAGGTCTCCGAGAAAGCCTGCACAGAGAACGCCAATGAGATCGAACGATCGCCGTCACAGATCGCCGTCAAGAGATCGCCGAGTATTCTCA
This sequence comes from Temnothorax nylanderi, assembly GCF_030848795.1. Classification (NCBI taxonomy): domain Eukaryota; kingdom Metazoa; phylum Arthropoda; class Insecta; order Hymenoptera; family Formicidae; genus Temnothorax; species Temnothorax nylanderi. Next base: position 1,588 of record NW_027250353.1, on the reverse strand, counting down.
GCAAACTTACCAATGATACAGAAGTAACCACAGAACACAATCACAGCACGTGCAGATGACGATCGAAAGCAGCGCCTTTCAAATTCAACCGCCGTTCTCAATTCTCATTTCTGATTGGTCTTCTTCTTCTTGGTTTGATTGGCTCCTACCTCTTTTCCGAGGACAATATGGCTTTTCTGATTGGTTAATCTGCTACGCCGTACGACCTACTACGAACTACGAAGCCATTGTAGACGAGCCTGGCCGCAAGAAATTGCGCTACGGCTTGCGGCTTACAACCAGTACCCTACTGCCACTGCACTAAAACCTCTATGTAGAAAGACCTTTAAGCTCGTGGCTATGCATTATGTATTTTTATGTAGATTGGAAATTCAGAAGCCATGGGCAGAATGCAGAAACCATAGCGCATGCGCTATGATATCTGCCATTCTGCCATAGGCAGATAAAGTAATACCATAGCGCATGCGCTATGGCTTCTGCATTCTGCCTATGGCTCCTGTAATTTTATGTGCTTCCACCTTAACGGTCCTCCTGGATAGTCCTTCGCGAGCTTTCGGACGGATAACATCTTTTCGTTACAATAGAGTTCCCGTATAACAAACCGAGCCCGAGTTCTCATCCCGCATTCCGCCTGCGTTAAGAGCGTGAACATTTTTAATTATTACGCAGAGTAGGGACAGTCTCGTGTGTGCATTCGGTCGGATAACGAGTTTCCGGAAAACAAACCGAGCCGCGATTCTTATCCCGAGAATCTCACAATTAATAAGATAACACTGCAACCGAAGGCAAATCCGCCCTTGGCTGCTATTTCGTCCTTGACATCCATGATGACATCCCATGGATCGAGCCCAGCAGCGAGCGAGGCAGGTGCCACAATATCAGCTGATCAGCTGAGAACAAAGGCACAGGTGAAGCAAATGACGCATTCCACCCCTATTGGGTCAATAAGGCCGCCGACCCTGACAGTCCCACAAGCGACCCTTTGGCCGATATTTCGATGCGATCGGATGACAGCCAAGGAGACGAGGTACCACTCGACGAAGTCATACAGAGCAGCCAAGCTGACCCAGGGACAACAACGACTCAATAAAGGTGACAATCCCACTTATTGTTCGTTATGGATAATTCCCGAGAATAAAGACTTTATATTCCCACATTCCTTATTTCATAATTATAATGGTATGAGAAAGAGACTTTTATATGTCAGTATGTATAACGTATGCGAGATAGCGTTAGAATTAGTTATTATCATTTTAGCCATTATTTTTATAATCGTTTTATTAATTTACATTACATAATATAGCTTAGAGATACGTGAGTGTATATAGATAGTCAGTATACTTTGAGGACTTAGAAACACGAAAGTTTTCTTAAAAATAAGTCTGATTTCATGAATAATATTCATTCGTAATAATAATTCTGAGTTTCAAGATCTGAGATCAATATTCAATAATGTCCATTAATTAGTATGAAAAATTTAATTACGAACTTGAGACGGATAAGTATTACTTTTCTTGTATGGTTTGATAGTACAAACATAGTTGTATGTTTTTGATTTGATTTACATAGCGCATTCCATATGCGTACC
>NW_027250352.1:22500-25280 GCF_030848795.1 Temnothorax nylanderi | reverse complement strand
GAGAGTGGTCAATTTCACGCCAAGGCGGCATAGCGGGCGGAAAGTAACCACTTTCCTCCCTAGGGCGGAAAGTACCCTTACGGAAAGAAACTACAGCCAGTAAATATTACACTTGTGTAGTTACTACAGGACCACCTGTAGTTATCACAGAAAGGAACACAATAATCTGTAGTTATTACACGCTGTAATTACTTAGTGCGTGAAATCCCTGTAATATGGAATACACGTCTAATCATGAAGGGTGAAATCCACTACACGTGTAATCCACTATATATGTAATATACTACACGTGTGGTAAGTGACTTGTGTAGTAGACTACACGTGTAATCCATTATATGTGTAATATACTACACGTGTGGTAAGTGACTTGTGTAGTAGACTACACATGTAATCTACAAAATGTGTAATACACTACTACACATGTGTATTAAACGTAATGCTACCAGTAATCCATAAAATTGAAATAGCGAGTCTTATCATATATGGAGGGGTAAAAACCACAGTGGTGTAAGTCAAATTTTTAAAAATATTTTCTCGTGTGCATAGATGCAATTTATATATTGTACAGATTGCATCTATGCACACGAGAAAATATTTTTAAAAATTTGAGTTACACCACTGTGGTTTTTACTAGGGCTCTGATTTTATTCCGTTTTTCGAATAAACGTTTAAACGTGAAACGTTTATCCGTTTACATTTTCTTCCAGAAAAACGTTTACGTTTAAACGTTTAGTAAACGTTTAATAAACGCTTAGTAAACGTTTAATAAACGTTTAGTAAACGTTTAGTAAACGCTTAGTAAACGTTTAGTAAACATCACTGACATGTTATTTCGTGCGTGCGTGCATGCGTACGTACGAACGTGCGTGCATGCGCTCGCTCTCACTCGCGGATGTCGTCGATGATGCGAGCACGCGTGACAAAAACTTGTCGAACTGTGTCGTTCCCTCGTGCTTTTGTCTGCCCCTATTTGCTTCCCCCCTCCACCGCGTCAAAATTAGGGCTCGCTATTATTTAAACAAAAACTCATTTACTCGTATATTTAGTAAGTACATTCATTTATGAGTAGAAGAGAGTGTTAAACTTGTTTTGTTCGTTTCATACCTACTTTATGCCATGTAATCATCTAAAAACAACATAACTGTATCCAGATTATCCAGTTTAAAAATGTAACGCGTTATCATTACCGTTACTCGTTAGCAATTTGAAAAAGCAACTTGTTACCGTTATCGTTACTATAAGAAAGTAACAATTCGTTACTTTTTTATAACACTAAAATAAAATGCGTGATTGATTTTAAAAGAAAATTATTATTTTTATAGGTACTTATATATACATAGATATATGTACAATTTAAACATACAGTAAACAAAAATATACAATAATAAAAATTTAAACATTTTATAATACTAACATTTTGTAATACTAAAATAAAATATGTAATTAATTTTAAAATGTAATTATTACTTTTGTTCTATATATATTATATGAAACATACAGCAAACAGAAACATACAATAATAAAACTTTAAACATACAATATACATTAAAATTAATTTATTATGTAAAAATAAATAAAGCTTGCATTTATAATTACACATAAAATTAATTTCTTCGTGTTGCTTGCACTATTAGCACTCAATTTCATTCTTGCTTTTATACCAGCATCCGAATGCGTATTTGTTTTTTTCCAAGGCCAAGAAGTGCAAGCAGCGCGAACAAATCTAATTACTTCTGATTTATTGAATAGAAATGACTAAAGTAACGATGAAAGTAACGAATTCGTTTCCGTTACTGTAAAAATGTGACGACGTCACCAGAAAGAAAGTAACGGTAATGATATTACAAATACTACATTACTTCCCAACGCTGACTATATTTGTAATAAATATTTCATTAATAAAGTACATTCAAAAATAACACACTTAAGAAAGGGATAATAAACGTTTATAGAAAAACGTGAAAATATTCGGAAAAACGTTTTTAGTAAGCGGATATGCTATAATATACGTTTAAACGTTTAAACGTTTATCAGGCCCTAGACTTAAAACACGTGTATTCGGAAAAACGTTTCTAATAAACGGATATGCTAATTATACGTATAAACGTATTTCCGTTTAAACGTATAATAGCGAGCCCTAGTTTTTACCCCTCCACCTCCATATATAGTATACTTTTACTTCAATGCAGCTGTATATATATAAATTATTTCTATAAATATTGTTTGAAATTTATTAGATTTAATGTATCACTTTTTAACCACATTTTATTATTTTTTAATTTCATATTTTATAAGTAATTTCATAATGAGCCGGCACTGGTTTCTGACATTCACCCGACTTTAAGAAATATTATATCATATATCCAATTTAAAATTTTATTACTCTTTTTAAACTGAATTTGTTTCTTAAGATGATTTTTGAAAAATTATATATTTGTGCTGGTTATGACATATGTAGACTATATATAACACTTACATCAAATTAAGAAGTAGTCTACCACGTAAGGCAGTTGGCTCACGATCCAGAGGTCCCGAGGTCCCGAGTTCGAATCCCACCAAGGTAAGTGTGTTTTTCAAATACAAGAAAATATTTATAATCATAGACTGCATCTTAAGAAACAAATTTAGTTATAAAAAGTAATAAAACTAAGAAAAAAATAATTTTTTTTATGCCGGGTGAATATCGGAAATCAGTGTCCTCTAGTATTAAGAGGACTGCAATCTTGTAGTCCTGTAATCCTGTAATATTTTCCTGTAATCCGAGCGTATAGTACGAAAAT
>NW_027250352.1:0-17500 GCF_030848795.1 Temnothorax nylanderi | reverse complement strand
ATCTACGCCTTAGGACATGCTCACTCGTTAAGCTTTCGACGTGGAATGACGACGTGCTCGTCGCCGGAAGGGCGTAGACTACGAAAGCGCCACGCAGTAACGCGCAGGCGCGGTATTAGAACTGCCGCGCTGACATCGGCATCGCGATTATGACTATAGTGTGTTTACGGGAGGTCGATAAGGCAGAGTTCGTAATCATTGATTTTACCCTATGGAGCTCTGACCATTCTTACCCTTCATTCAAATAATTCGAATGCATGCCATATTTTAAACAGATATATTACGGAAAAATATTTATTTAATTGGAGATGTGGATGCGCAAATACTTGGGAATAAATTGCCATCAAAATTGCAAGTTTTGAAAGTTTTGTTTTTTTATCTTCGCATATTAAAATCAAAATTGCAAGAAAGTGCACAATTGACAATAGATGAAGTTACAGTTTTTTGGGGAAAGGCGGGTTTACCAACTCATAGGTCAGATTATTGTGTAAGAAAATTAACAAAGTTATACGAAGAATGGCGATCTCTACAAAAAAACAAAGGAAGACCAACTAGTGCCCAATCAGCAAAATAATATTTAAAAAATATTTTTAAAAAACATTTAAAAAACATTTTTCAAACATTTAAAAAACGTTAAAAATAATGGGATAAGTTCCCTTTTTTCATTAAAAAAACATTTATTTTAACGTTTAAAATAATATTATTTTAACGTTTAAAAAATATTATTTTAACGTTTAGAAAAATATTATTTTAACGTTTAAAAAAATTTTATTTTAACGTTTAATAAACGTTTGTTTTAACATTTAAAAAAATGTTTTTTTAATATTTGGGAAACGTTTACATTGAAAGGTTTTTTAATAATTTTAAAAATTTGTGTTATATTTGATTTTTTATTACTAAATATTATTTTTTGTACATATTGTACACATTGTATATATAATGTATAACAAAATAAACATTTGCAGTACAAAATAAAATACATATAAGAAAGAAAAAAAATTTACTTGTATTTTAAGGGGATGCTGGAGTGACGGCCGAACTTCCTCGATGTCGATAATGTCAACATTTCTAATTTTGTTTTTCCTATATCTGTCTTTGTCTAACGAAATGACATCTGTCTTTGTTCGATTGCTGCGCCATCTCTGCTTACTAGCCTGCGTGAATATTTTTGTGGAAAATATACACGATCTCTTCAAAGCTCTCACTTTTATTCCAGGCTTTCAATCTCAATTTCAAAGGTACGTAATTGTTTGTGCACGTCTTCTGAAGAGTGGGAACATTTCATTTCGTACATATTACTTATACAACTGTTTATATTAGAAAATAAGGTTATGAGGTGACAGCATTTAAAAATTTTTTTAAATTATTACTAATTATTTTACAATCCCACTCTTCATTAGTACCTATACTTTACTCCTGTAAAAGGATTTTGCGATCTATAAAGCCGTTTCAAAATAGGAGCTTTGACTGTTTTTGTCGGTAATTGTCCCCTGTCCAGGATCCCCTTAAGGCGGTCTTAAGTGACAAGACCGCTGTTTGTATAACGCAATTGAAAATCGAGCAAGGTCCATAGACGGTCATAGCAAGACCTTTATGCTGAAATAATGTTTCATGTGTGATTTTTAAATATATTTTCTAATTCTTCTAACTGTACGCGGTTACTATCAGTCTCAACACAGCTCTTAAATTGAATCAGAAAAGTAATATCACACATTAAATTGATTGTCAAATAACGTGGGTCGGCGATCGAGTCGTCGTTTAATTCCGCGGTATTCCGCGGCTCACCATGTGCATTCAACGGTACATACGTTGCTGTAAGAAATTTAATAGTTATGCAGGAAGTCTTTGCGGGAGGGCAATAATGATGTTAGAATTAAACTTTAGAACTTTATTATATCACAAACCTACTGGCACACAAATAATGGGAACGAAGAACGAAGTTGCTATGGTTGCTACACAACCGCACGCTCCGCCATAAGTCACCGACTGCCACCGACTGCCCGACACGCGCAAACACGTCACGTCCACAGAACATAAGCACGTCACACGTTGTCGCAACTCAAGCGACCAATCAAGCGCGCCGAACCGACGTACGCTATTAAGGCTGCGTTCGAAAATATTACCCGGGTACAGACGGGTATACTTCCTTTTCCTTCTAACTCAGTGAGTTAGAAAGAGAAGAGAGTATACTCGGGTGACGTTTTCGAAAGCAGCCTAATACTTCGATTCGGAAAAATGAAAACGGTGATTGGTCACCGCTTTGTCACTTTATTGTGTTATCGTGTAGTCCTGTGTGCAGTATAATAGGAGCCGTAATTAAATGCGGGGTCTACAATAATTCAGCAGAACGACTGCTGAGTTGTCGTCTTATCAACACACACTACGTTGATTTGTTGGTTCTAAAAGTAAGAACCAATCACATTCGATTGCTACTGAGCGGTTTGATGCAAGTCTCAGAGTCGCAGAAACGGTCGTAAGAAAGAAATTGACCAATTAATATAACAGTTAAAAGCGTTCGACCGTGATTGGTCAATTTCTGTTTTACGACCGTTCCTGCGACTCTGAGACTTGCACATTTAATTTGTAGACTCCGTCTAACTCGCTCAAGCATTCGCAAGAAATTTGCATATAAAATTTCTCACAAATAATCACACAATTAATCGTACAAATAATAACCGTGTTAGAATTTATTAGCGCATGTTATAACATATATAATAATGGTATTTTTATTTTTAAGCCATTATTATTATTATTATTATTATTTATTGACCAGCAAATATTATTTACAATAACACCTAAAGAGGCAAATAAATTGCCTGTACATAGGACTGGTGCTTATAAACTAATAAACCAATAAACCAATAATTAAAATTAAAAGAAACATAACGAAGGAAAAGAAAACAAAATAACAAAAAAAAACAAAATTGAAGAAAATGAAATATAACATTAATTTCACACTATTGTGTGCTCTTCGCTCGCGTTTTTGCGACTGCATTGATGTCACCATTGATCCAGTTGGATAATTTATGTTTCACATTGCCTTTCGTGGTCTTAAGGATTTTTAGTTCAATCGGCAATAAGTTAAATAATTTCAGCGAAGTTATGAAACTGCTTTTAAAGTTTGTAGTTTTATAGATCATAGGCAGCATCAATTTTTTTTTCCTAGTTTTGCTCGCGGAGGATTCGAAGTTTTGCTGATGATAACTATAATAATGGCATAGGGCCTCGACAGCAAATAAACATTTAACGTTTCGCGGCATTTTATTCGTATTGGATTTCATTACAATTTTTATAATTCGGTTCTGCAGGGACATTAATTTATTAATTACGTTATTATACGCCCCTCCCCACGCTATTATGCCATACGTTGCAATACTATTAAAGAGTGCATGATAAACAATTAACAGCGACTCCCGGGACAGCAGCCTGGATAACTTTGCAAAGACAAACAGTAAATATCTGGTCTTCTTTGTGATATAATTTAAGTGCAATTCCCACTTCATAGCCTGATCTATTATGACTCCAAGATATCTGGCAGAAACAACTCTTTTAACTCTTTGGTTATTAATTTTAACGGAGATCTCATTCGGTACACTATCTGCATATATTCCAAAAGTGATAAACACTGTCTTGCTGATGTTCAGAGAGAGCTGATTCACGCAAAGCCATTGGAAGACAATATCCAGATATTCACACATCCGTCCCCTAGCCACTTCCCAGGACTCACCCGTTGTTACAACGACCGTATCGTCCGCGTACGAAGTAATTGATTTACCTGGTAATAAAGATAGCAAATCGTTTATGTAAATAATAAAGAGAAATGGCCCCAGTATTGTTCCTTGCAGAACTCCAATGGTTATTAACCTATCTTCACTGCAAACTCCATTTATTTTTACAGCTTGTTTTCTATTATTTAAATAATTTTTCAACAATGAGTAACAATTTCCCCTTATTCCGTAGTCGTACAGTTTGTCTAGTAGTATTTGGTGATTCACGGTATCAAAAGCCTTTGCTAAGTCAAGGAAAGTTGCAATTGTGCATGTACCATCATTCAATTTTTTGTATATATAATTTGAGATTAATGCCAGAGCATCCTTAGTACCTTTACCTTTCCTGAACCCAAATTGTTTCTCAGAGAGAATATTTGAGTCAGTGAAAAACTTGTACATTCTTTTATGGAGTATTTTCTCGAAAATTTTTGCAAAGTTAGGCATCAGCGAGATCGGTCGGTAATTAGTCACATTGCACCTTTCCCCAGCTTTGTAAATAGGTACAACAACGGCATACTTTAAGTTATCTGGCCATTCACCATTTTTCATACATACATTTAAAATATACTCTAGTGGATCCGCAATTTCGCATACAATCGACTTAATAACCTTAGCACTAACCCCATCAGCCCCACCAGCTTTATTTTTTAGACCGTTTATGACATTAGTCATTTCACCAGCTGTAATAGGATAAAGAAAGATCGATTTGTTATTTATTAGAACCTTTTTTAGGTCGGGACGGTTAGGAATGTGTATTTTTTTAGCCAGATTAATGCCTATAGTACAGAAAAAATCATTGAAAGTATTTGCAAGTTCTAGAGGATCATCAATAACTTTCCCCTCGGTTTTAATTTGACTACATATATTACTCGATTTAGATTTCCCCTTGTTTAATTTCTCTTGAACAAAATTCCAAAGAGACTTGCTATTATTACATCTTTTTTCAACATCATTCTTATCGTATAAGAACTTGGCTCTATTAATAACTTTTTGCAGTAGTTTAAAATAATTTTTATATTTATATTCAGCCTCTCTGTTATTAGGGTTTTAAATGAATAATTAATGCAAAATAAATATTAAATTAATGTTGAATAAATGTGAAATTAATGTTTTTAAAAATTATTATTGCAAACGAATAATTAATGTGACATAAATATTAAATAAACGTTAAATAAATATTTTTTCTAAATCATTATTTTAAATAATTAAATAATGTAAAATAAATATTAAAATAATGTTGAATAAATGTGAAATAAATGTTTTTTAAAATGATTATTGCAAACGAATAATTAATGTGACATAAATATTAATCAATAAACGTTAAATAAATATTTTTTCGAAATCATTATTTTAAATGAATGAATAATGTAAAATAAATATTAAATTAATGTTAAATAAATGTGAAATAAATGTTTTTAAAAATTATTATTGCAAACGAATAATTAATGTGACATAAATATTAATCAATAAACGTTAAATAAATATTTTTTCTAAATCATTATTTTAAATGAATAAATAATGTAAAATAAATATTAAATTAATGTTGAATAAATGTGAAATAAATGTTTTTAAAAATTATTATTGCAAACGAATAATTAATGTGACATAAATATTAATCAATAAACGTTAAATAAATATTTTTTCGAAATCATTATTTTAAATGAATAATTAATGTAAAATAAATATTAAATAAATGTTGAATAAATGTGAAATAAATGTTTTTAAAAAATATTATTGCAAACGAATAATTAATGTGACCTAAATATTAAATAAACGTTAAATAAATATTTTTTCTAAATCATTATTTTAAATTAATAATTAATGTAAAATAAACGTTTAATAAACATTAAATAAATATTATTTGTACAATAAACTGTAACATTGTATAAATACTGAAAAAAAAATATTTAAAAAACATTTAAAAAATATTGTCTGCTGATTGGGTGTACAAAACGAGAAAAAATTTGTGTCATCACTACAAAATTTATTTGATATAGCTAGTGCAAATATCCTCGAAGTTATTAATGACATACAAAAGGATTTTTTGTTGAATCAGAGAAAAGATGGTAGGGTTGGTTACATCGCGGATATTGAGTCAGAATATGATGCTTGTGAAAGAGAAAAATTACAACAAAAAGAATTACTTTTACAACGATTGAGAAAAAGTGAACAGGAGAAACAAGTTCTAAGTAAAATTATCCAATATATTTTTAATCGTTTTCAATCGTTACTATTTCTCTTGCAAAATTAATGAAATAATAAACAGCAGAACGTTTTACAAAAATCCTATAATTTTTGGTAGAAAATATTGTATTTTATTTTTAAGGTGACTTCATAGAATTGGCGTCAAGTGGTGAAAGTCAAGGGACGAAATCTTTGAGTCAATTGAGTGTTACTTATTCGAATCTGTCAGAAGAATTTATCATTCCATACAATGTCGAATATCAACCAGAAACTGGACCATCACATTCTAAACGAACTCGAGGAACAATAAATATCCTTAATTATAAAGTCGTTGCGGTACTAGATAAATGTAAAGTCCCTTACGGAAAGAAACTACAGCGGATTACAGAAAATTATATTACAGGAACTACATAAAAGTATTACACAAAATTACAGACTGAAGTATTGTAATATACTGTAATATTTTCGTACTATACGCTCGGATTACAGGAAAATATTACAGGATTACAGGACTACAAGATTGCAGTCCTCTTAATACTAGAGGACACTGATTTGCGATATTCACCCGGCATAAAAAAAATTATTTTTTTCTTAGTTTTATTACTTTTTTATAACTAAATTTGTTTCTTAAGATGCAGTCTATGATTATAAATATGTTCTTGTATTTGAAAAACACACTTACCTTGGTGGGATTCGAACTCGGGACCTCGGGACCTCTGGACCCTTACGGAAAGAAACTACAGCGGATTACAGAAAATTATATTACAGGAACTACATAAAAGTATTACACAAAATTACAGACTAAAGTATTGTAATATACTGTAATATTTTCGTACTATACGCTCGGATTACAGGAAAATATCAAGAGACACGGCAGTGTCTCGCGCCAAGTATACGCGGAGCGAGACCGACCGTGACTCTTTTACGCGACGCGACGGGTTGCGAGTATACGAGATGTTGAGATCTCGATAACGAGTAAACGGATCAAGTTCTAAGTAGGCTTGATCGATAGCTTGGGGTCGAATTAGGGGGGGGTTTCTGTTATAATATTCCGCTACGTGCCCTACGAGCGGAGATATTGCGACGCAAAGTCCAAATGTTGAAAATTTTATTTTAAGATTATTTTACTTTCTTCTACGTCGACCGCTCTCATCTCAATATAACATATATATAACAGAAAAATGTCACTTTCACTTTTTCGACACTGGCGGCTAACGGCGTTAGTATCGCAGCGCAGTGCAGTGCAGTGCAGACAGTGCGTTTAGCGCGCTGTCAGTCAGTTCATCAATTATATCGCAGCGCAGTGCAGTACAGTGCAGACAGTGCGTTTAGCGCGCTGTCAGTCAGTTCATCAGTTAACCTATCTCGTCGAGAGACACGGTAGTACGCGCGGAGCGAGACCGACCGTGACTCTTTACGCGACGCGACGATTAATTCAAGGTAATTGTTTTATTATGTAATTATCTCCTATTCTATATATTACTGTTACTTATTTTACTGTTTACTACGTTTACGCGAGTGTTTACATACAGGTTAACCTATACTATATTATTATATATTGACGGCAGGGAACTGATACTGAGATCAATCAATCAAGGAGTTGACGGCAGGGAGCAGGGAGCTGATACTGAGATCAAGGAGCCTGTTCACACGAGGCGCGATTGCGGCCGCACGTTAACGTTTGCACGAGCCGCACGCTGTCGCGAGGTAAGGTGCGACAACGCGCGCATACGCGCGTACGCGAAACGGTAGTAACACCGTAATCGTGCCGGCGATATACTGAATTTGAATTGCTTCGTGCTTATCTGGAGATTTCGTATCCCTACATCGTGTTACCACCGCTGCCGGAAAAGAAGGTTCTCTACGCTTGGCAGAAAGTGACGACTGACACGTTCGATCCCGACTTCGTTGATCGCAGAAGAGCTGGACTCGAGGTACGTTTCCGATTTGCAATTATAACAGTATCGTGCGATGAATGTTGTACTAACCTCAAAGTCGGAGCATCCTTGCTCACCGCTACGGGATCGACGTAAAGTTTTAGCGGATTTTAATCTTCCGAATTAGCGTCGGAACAATATTAGTCTTCCATTATCTATTGCCTCACAACTTTTCGATTTTAATATTCTGTAGCTGTATAGTTATTTGTACACAATCGTGATATTAATATACATCAGATTGTTCATGTTTTTGTGCTGTTACAGTTCTATGATTTAGAGGAACTGTTTCGTAACGGTGGCCCCGTGCCAGATACAAATTACATATTCCTGGGAGATTTTGTCGATCGGGGCTAGCTTAGAAACGTTTACTCGTCTGCTCACACTTAAAGCTAAATGGTCCGACAGGATCCGACAGGATAACGTTACTACGCGGTAATCACGAAACTAGACAAATCACGCACGTTTATTTGGATTTTACGGTAAGTGCGCAACGATACTTTCTTTTCTGGGCTTTTTTTATTTGTGTATAATAAAGCTTTGATTTCATTGGTTTCTTCATTTTCTGTTCTAGATGAATGCCAAAACAAGTACGGCAATGCTAATGCGTGGAAGTACTGTTGTAGGGTATAACTCCACTTTTGATTACGCTCGAATAAAATTCTGTTTTAGTTAATTGATGAACAGGTTCTTTGTGTACACGGTGGATTGTCTCCAGCTATTAGAACACTAGATCAAATTAGAACGATTGAAAGAAATCAAGAGATTCCACACAAAGGTATTAATTGTATAAAGTGATATGTCATTGCAAAAGTTACATAATAATTAAAAGTTACATGACTGGATATTTACTGTTATTGTACAATAATAATAAAATATCGTTGCTTAATTGCCATATTACAGGTGCTTTCTGTGATTTGGTCTGGTCCGATCCAGAAGATGTAGAAACATGGACAGTAAGTCCGCGTGGTGCAGGCTGGCTGTTTGGCAGCAAAGTGACTTACATGTTCATGGAAGTGAATGATCTTAAACTCATCTGTAGGGCGCACCAATTAGTTCAGGTAGGTATGTCTTTGCTCAAATATTTCTGTCGCAGATTTTTTTAAATATCTCGGAAGTATGTATTGATGACGCATATTTTTATCATGCAGGTTATAGGTACATGTTTAATGACAAACTCGTCACAGTGTGGTCGGTCCCAAATTATTGTTATTGATGTGGTAACATAGCTAGTATCATGCAGTTCACGACAGTGGATCAGAGATCACCAGTGCTGTTCCAGGCAGTGCCTGATTCCGAGAGAGTAATCCCACCTCTAATGCCCACTCCGTACTTTTTGTGATCTATCTTAAGTGGCTCATCTGTACGAATGCGGAAGAGAAATGTCTGTGTCTAGACTCTACGGAATCACATGATTTGATTGGCCGGATCCAGGCTGGTACCATGACGGACCCACACATTCATGAGAATATATCATTGATTATATACATATTACTTTAGAAAATTTTGATTCCCTTAAAAGAAATTATTTGATGCGTTCTACGATCAAAGTACGATACTTAGAGAGGACTGAATTGTCGTGTGATTGATCTTATTCAGGGAATGTTCTTTAGATTTTTTAAGAACTTTATCAGGTTTTACATGTTGTAAAGTTAATTACATGTTGTAAAGCTAACTTTTATATATCTACATAGTATCTGCCATTGCATCAGCCTGATTTTTGTAGCTCGAGAAAAAAAAAGAAAACGATATTTTGCATCAGAGCAAATGTGAACATCCTGTGGTATAGACGCTTTTGCTGTCTACTATGTACATTCTGTAGAGCATTCATATCTCAGAGCAGCATTCTGGACTTTAATGTTCAAAAGACTAAGAGCTTTTAAATAATTTATGAGCGCGAATAACGCAAATAGTCCAGTGCTGTGTGTGAATATAAAAAGAAAAGAAAAGAAAAGAAATATCACGTTTAAACATTCCGGCAAAAAGTACACTCTCTGAGTACAGTAAATGCTTCTCTGACATTACAATCGTTGTGCGTAGAATTCAAATTTATTAAAGCGTGAGCATATATAGTACTGTTAAGGTCTTCCTGAACATATAAATGATCTGTTGCTGGTTTAGGTACTGTGTGTGCTGCGTACCGTTCTTTTTTCTTCTAAATGCGCAATCGGTGTTCTTAGCAAGAATCGTAAATTCGGCTCTTTTTCGCCGAAGTACAAATAGCGTGTAGCAGTAGCCAAAGTTTTCCTGCTTAGGTAAGGAAATCCGATAGCGGGATCGTTATAGCATCTGTAGAGAGTTGTCTTATTATTTTTATGCACATGGCATTTTTTTACGCTTAATTTTAAGAAATTCCGAGCTCAAATATTGTCTTTAAACTACCTTGACACACATTAATGTTCTTTTCAAGAAAGATATCCACCGTTCGTTCGTCACACACACTTCTCTCTTCTATATATATATATATATATATATACATATATGCCAAATCGCTGACGTATTGAATAATCGTAATTAGCTAATTGTCATAAGTTCATTAATGTAGGGAGCAACTTGAAAAGAAAAAAAACCGAGACCCTTAGCAATGTGCCTCTAAATTAATAAGCGTTTGTGTAATATAATGATACGATATTGATATGACATAATTAATGGAAATGCACCGGCCATTGCGTATCATAAGCCTGAATTCTGACCATCGATTTTTGCTAGCTCACGATAATTCCTAAGCGATCACAGATCCGACAAATATGGCATTGACATTGTGGCACAGGCTGTCAAGTTGAGACTACTCTATTTTGAATTTTGTGATATAGACCGAAGGAGGCGTGTGCAATGGTCATGTCGATGTTTATAACGACTCTCCTTGTCGCACCATTCGAAGAGGTGTTTTGCGAAGACCCGTTATTCCAAGAAATGTAATAAACTTTTGAACAGTGCCTTCAGAACTATAACACGACGGTCTACTAGAAGTATAAATGCTTTCTTATTCTATTTCATAAGCCTTCCGCTATTGTTTTGGAACGAGCCTTTGCTTTTTCGCGAAACTTTTCTACGATATTTACGTTTTACGATTTTACTACCTTTTAGGTCTACTCTTACAATTTTACATCACGCGCGCGCGGTATATTCTCTATTTGTACTACATATTATAACGTACAATTACAATTGCGCGATACTTTACGCGAGTAATGTATTACATAAGGTAGAGAGGAGCGCATCTAGAACGAATTGGGACACGGAGCTTGCGTTACAAACTCGACTCGCTACATTTGCAGCCTCCGAGTCGTGAAACGGTTTTGCAACGACGGGAACGCCCTACGTGCGGTACGGACCCTGGTGGAAATCTTCTCATGGGTAGGCAAAAAGGGTAGGCAAAATTATAATTCTTTATATTTTAATTAGTAACTTCACTATCAATTTATTTTGTAATTACGCATTATAAAGATATTAATTACAAAACAGACACATTAAAATAAACTACAGCGATAAACAATATTACACATTGATCTTTCATTACCCTGGTGGAAATCTTCTCATAAGTAGGCAAAAAAGGGAAGATACTCATGGGGAGAATTGGGACTTTTTTGCCTACCCATGAGAAGATTTCCACCAGGGGATATCATTAGAAATCCTTAAAAAAAAAGAAAAGAAGTATTAGCCTCTGTATCTATTGGGGTGTTCGCGGCGTTTCGTTTACCGGAATGCCTCTGTCTGTGATCGCTTTAATCTTATCGAAGTGTCCAAGCGCTTGCGGCGACTCGATATTAATAATCGGTAAGCTCGCGAGAGAGAGAACAAATAAAGACAATTTGCAAGATAAAAATAAAATAACGAAGACTAATTTAGCTTAATGTGCTCCGTGCGGGAGCTTGAACACTGCGCATAATCCTTAAAGATCTCACAGGTAGACACCATTTTAAAACGATCATCATGTACCTTGAAAGTATAGACTTTGTTATGTTAATGTAATGAAGAACGTCTGTAATAAAAATGCGCAAAAAATCGCACTTGATCGCATTGTCAATAATAGAGAAGAACACGATCGCATAGTGCAGACCAAACGCTTTGGACCAAACGCTATGGTACATGAGCATATTTACAGTTCGAAGACCAAGAGGCAGAGCCGCGGGGATACGACGACAAGAAGAAAGATGTCGTCAGCTAACTACCATTGGGGTAGACGAGGCAGAAGACCGAGACAGTAACATAATTATTTTTAAGCCGTATTTTTAAGCAGTAATATAACCCGTCAGTATTATATATTCGTACCTCTGACCATACACATATGAACACACACATACAAAGTGAATATGTGAATATGCTACGTTTCTTATACATACATGAAAACATAATTGCTAAATAAACATTTAATAAAACTATTATATTGTTATTTACTTCATACTTACCAAATCAAGTTTTATTTAATATGTATAATCTATTGTAACTGTAAATAAATTTATTATTTACTGTATAATTAAATGCTGGTACATTCAAGAAATTTGTAATTCTGACCTGGATTTATATCCTGTCTAAACTACACATGTATGTTTAAATTGATGTTTTACCTAGTTATTGCACCAATAATGTTTAAATAAATCGTAGCTTTAGTTTTTAACGCAGGAAAAGAAAATTTAACGTTTAAGCGCTAACCAATGTTGATGCATTTTTCTGAAGAAATACTTACATATTGATTTTGTTGCATATTCGAAATCTAAAATCCGAGCATGCTAGAAGCACTTTCATTATCTTCAATGTGTCAGGTATTTTAAAAGAACACTAAATTTATCTTTAAAAATAGGCAAAATTCAAGCAGCTGTAACTTTGTTAAAAACGAATAAAATTTAAATTTAAAAAAAGGATTTTAAAGCTTGAAATCTCTACTTTTGAAAGTTTTTATCGTGGATTGAATAAGAAATGAGCATTTTGACTTTGATTGCTCATAACTTCCTTAAAAATCATCGTATTGCAATTCAAAAAACAGATTCTTAAAGCTGAAACTTTGCTTTATTGAACGGTATAATTGCCAAATTTTTTAAAATAACAAATAGACATGATACAAATGGATGAAAATAATGTAAATTATTTTTAAATGCAGAGTACTTAAAAGTACAAAAAAACATAAAGAATAAATTTGTTTTATTTGTATCATGTCTACATGTTATTTAAAAAAATCTATTTTCTTAGAAATAATAGTCTGTAACACCTTTAGCTTTACAATCTGTACATACTGTTTGTAAGATATATTCTTTATAAGACTAGTTAGAAGAGGATGCGTAACACTACAAAATGCATGATATCAGTACAAAATTACCTTTTTCAAAAAAGGTAAAAAAAGGGCGCCAAGTACACGCGTGGTTGTTACCTCGGAAAAAAACCAAGTGGTAGTATCATTAATTTTATCTCACAAAATTGTCTCACAAAAATTGTCTCACAAAATTGTCTGACAAAAATTGTCTCACAAAATTATTAAATTACAAAATTGTTACTTTATTCAATCCAAGTGATATCTATCTTAACAAAATTATTAAAAACAGAAGTCGTTTTTGTTCGACCCAACTGGCCTAATAATTATTGTAATATATTTAAACTCACAACGTTTCGAAAAATTATCTCACAAAATTGTCTCACAAAAATTGTCTCACAAAATTATTAAATTACAAAATTGTTACTTTATTCAATCCAAGTGATATCTATCTCGAAAAAACCTAAATAACAAGTAGTATCTATTTAAAAAAAAATATGTGAAATCTTTTAATACTGCGCCAATTACAAAGAGAGAATATATATATATATATATATATATATATATATATACCTTATGACAAAATTATTATTATATCACGAAATTGCGTTACCAAACTCAATCCAAGTGATATATATATTTCAAAAAATATATAAAATCTTTAAATTACGCCAACTACAAAGAGAATGTATATATTGCTTTGAAAAATAATTGTAGTGCAACTACTCTTAAAAAATAAAACAAAATTGTGTTACCTAACTCAACCCAAGTGGTATGTATCTTTGTATTCCTGAGGATCTTTCTATCAACCCAAGTGGTAGTAGTTTTAATTCTCCTTGATAAAATTATAATATTACAAAGAATCATTTAATCATTTTAATCACAAAGAATTAAAGAGGTAACATTATAAAATAAAAATATTTAATTAAAATAAAATAAAAAAATTTTTCTTGTAAAAAACTTGGCGCTGCTTTTTAAAGTCTATCCAGACAAATTTGCATCGCGCATAAACATAAGCGTAAGAAATTGATTGGTTCAGATATATGTGCAAAAGGAAATAGACCAATCTATCTCTTTATGCATATGCTTATGCACCTATGCAAGTTTGTCTGGTTTAACCTTAAAAAAGCAGCGCCAAGTTTTTTACAAGAAAAATTTTTTTATTTTATTTTAATTAAATATTTTTATTTTATAATGTTACCTCTTTAATTCTTTGTGATTAAAATGATTAAATGATTCTTTGTAATATTATAATTTTATCAAGGAGAATTAAAACTACTACCACTTGGGTTGATAGAAAGATCCTCAGGAATACAAAGATACATACCACTTGGGTTGAGTTAGGTAACACAATCTTGTTTTATTTTTTAAGAGTAGTTGCACTACAATTATTTTTCAAAGCAATATATACATTCTCTTTGTAGTTGGCGTAATTTAAAGATTTTATATATTTTTTTGAAATATATATATCACTTGGATTGAGTTTGGTAACGCAATTTCGTGATATAATAATAATTTTGTCATAAGGTATATATATATATATATATATATATATATATATATATTCTCTCTTTGTAATTGGCGCAGTATTAAAAGATTTCACATATTTTTTTTTAAATAGATACTACTTGTTATTTAGGTTTTTTCGAGATAGATATCACTTGGATTGAATAAAGTAACAATTTTGTAATTTAATAATTTTGTGAGACAATTTTTGTGAGACAATTTTGTGAGATAATTTTTCGAAACGTTGTGAGTTTAAATATATTACAATAATTATTAGGCCAGTTGGGTCGAACAAAAACGACTTCTGTTTTTAATAATTTTGTTAAGATAGATATCACTTGGATTGAATAAAGTAACAATTTTGTAATTTAATAATTTTGTGAGACAATTTTTGTCAGACAATTTTGTGAGACAATTTTTGTGAGACAATTTTGTGAGATAAAATTAATGATACTACCACTTGGTTTTTTTCCGAGGTAACAACCACGCGTGTACTTGGCGCCCTTTTTTTACCTTTTTGAAAAAGGTAATTTTGTACTGATATCATGCATTTTGTAGTGTTACGCATCCTCTTCTAACTAGTCTTATAAAGAATATATCTTACAAACAGTATGTACAGATTGTAAAGCTAAAGGTGTTACAGACTATTATTTCTAAGAAATAGATTTTTTTAAATAACATGTAGACATGATACAAATAAAACAAATTTATTCTTTATGTTTTTTTGTACTTTTAAGTACTCTGCATTTAAAAATAATTTACATTATTTTCATCCATTTGTATCATGTCTATTTGTTATTTTAAAAAATTTGGCAATTATACCGTTCAATAAAGCAAAGTTTCAGCTTTAAGAATCTGTTTTTTGAATTGCAATACGATGATTTTTAAGGAAGTTATGAGCAATCAAAGTCAAAATGCTCATTTCTTATTCAATCCACGATAAAAACTTTCAAAAGTAGAGATTTCAAGCTTTAAAATCCTTTTTTTAAATTTAAATTTATTCGTTTTAACAAAGTTACAGCTGCTTGAATTTTGCCTATTTTTAAAGATAAATTTAGTGTTCTTTTAAAATACCTGACACATTGAAGATAATGAAAGTGCTTCTAGCATGCTCGGATTTTAGATTTCGAATATGCAACAAAATCAATATGTAAGTATTTCTTCAGAAAAATGCATCAACATTGGTTAGCGCTTAAACGTTAAATTTTCTTTTCCTGCGTTTAAAAACTAAAGCTACGATTTATTTAAACATTATTGGTGCAATAACTAGGTAAAACATCAATTTAAACATACATGTGTAGTTTAGACAGGATATAAATCCAGGTCAGAATTACAAATTTCTTGAATGTACCAGCATTTAATTATACAGTAAATAATAAATTTATTTACAGTTACAATAGATTATACATATTAAATAAAACTTGATTTGGTAAGTATGAAGTAAATAACAATATAATAGTTTTATTAAATGTTTATTTAGCAATTATGTTTTCATGTATGTATAAGAAACGTAGCATATTCACATATTCACTTTGTATGTGTGTGTTCATATGTGTATGGTCAGAGGTACGAATATATAATACTGACGGGTTATATTACTGCTTAAAATACGGCTTAAAAATAATTATGTTACTGTCTCGGTCTTCTGCCTCGTCTACCCCAATGGTAGTTAGCTGACGACATCTTTCTTCTTGTCGTCGTATCCCCGCGGCTCTGCCTCTTGGTCTTCGAACTGTAAATATGCTCATGTACCATAGCGTTTGGTCCAAAGCGTTTGGTCTGCACTATGCGATCGTGTTCTTCTCTATTATTGACAATGCGATCAAGTGCGATTTTTTGCGCATTTTTATTACAGACGTTCTTCATTACATTAACATAACAAAGTCTATACTTCAAGGTACATGATGATCGTTTTAAAATGGTGTCTACCTGTGAGATCTTTAAGGATTATGCGCAGTGTTCAAGCTCCCGCACGGAGCACATTAAGCTAAATTAGTCTTCGTTATTTTATTTTTATCTTGCAAATTGTCTTTATTTGTTCTCTCTCTCGCGAGCTTACCGATTATTAATATCGAGTCGCCGCAAGCGCTTGGACACTTCGATAAGATTAAAGCGATCACAGACAGAGGCATTCCGGTAAACGAAACGCCGCGAACACCCCAATAGATACAGAGGCTAATACTTCTTTTCTTTTTTTTTAAGGATTTCTAATGATATCCCCTGGTGGAAATCTTCTCATGGGTAGGCAAAAAAGTCCCAATTCTCCCCATGAGTATCTTCCCTTTTTTGCCTACTTATGAGAAGATTTCCACCAGGGTAATGAAAGATCAATGTGTAATATTGTTTATCGCTGTAGTTTATTTTAATGTGTCCTGTTTTGTAATTAATATCTTTATAATGCGTAATTACAAAATAAATTGATAGTGAAGTTACTAATTAAAATATAAAGAATTATAATTTTGCCTACCCTTTTTGCCTACCCATGAGAAGATTTCCACCAGGGTCCGTACCGCACGTAGGGCGTTCCCGTCGTTGCAAAACCGTTTCACGACTCGGAGGCTGCAAATGTAGCGAGTCGAGTTTGTAACGCAAGCTCCGTGTCCCAATTCGTTCTAGATGCGCTCCTCTCTACCTTATGTAATACATTACTCGCGTAAAGTATCGCGCAATTGTAATTGTACGTTATAATATGTAGTACAAATAGAGAATATACCGCGCGCCGCGTGATGTAAAATTGTAAGAGTAGACCTAAAAGGTAGTAAAATCGTAAAACGTAAATATCGTAGAAAGTTTCGCGAAAAAGCAAAGGCTCGTTCCAAAACAATAGCGGAAGGCTTATGAAATAGAATAAGAAAGCATTTATA
>NW_027250351.1:0-25277 GCF_030848795.1 Temnothorax nylanderi | reverse complement strand
GTCGAAAAGACCGTGCCGGAGAATTAGAGTGACTCGACATCGTACGGAGAATAATTCTGAAGACGTGAGTGCGAAACAGATAAGCGGCCATCCGCTGGATAAATATCGTGTTACACTTCCGCCGTGAGTCATGACACTGTCGACTAATTAAGAATAAGAATATTCAAGAACATTCGTAATCGCGAGCATTCGCGATCGAACACATAGAGACAGGATTATATAATGTATAGCAGTTATGCAAATAGCAATATGTAAAAGAGTGCATATAGTAGTTTTTTTATAAGTACATGATATAATATTATCCAACATGATACGCATGAAATTTGGTAGACATGTTTATATCCTCAAGAGTATTTGTTAGTATTTGGCACAGACTATGTGCAACATCTGATATATACTTCGTCCAGCGAGAAAATATCCTCGGTCTGCGCATAGGCGGCAAAGTGAGGAGAGCGTGACACATTACTATACGTTAATATGGCACGGAACTTACGTTCGCATGTATAAACCTACGCAATTCTGCGCGCACACACACACATACACACACACACACACACACACACACACACACACACACACACACACACACACACACACACACACACACACACACACACACACACGCACACAGCGCTTCCCACACTAAATACCATCACGTTCACATTAAAGGCGGTGGTTTGAAACTGCAGAGGATTAAACAAAAAGAAAAATGAAATAATAAAGAGAATACAAGACTATGATATCATGATTCTGACAGAGACTAAGTGCAATAAAGACAATGTATACTTCTCAGGATATTAAACGTACAATAAGAAGAGCTGAGGTAAGAGTGGGGGAGTGGCAATGTGTTAAAGACAACATTGAATTTGAAATAATACCCGGATGGCAGAAGGTGGATGAGAACTTTGATATCATTGGAATCAGACTTATGAATACAACAGAGAAGATAAATGTAGTTGCAGTATATAAAAGACCAGAAAACTCACTCCCAAAGGCGTGGGAGGGAATCCACAAATTTCCTAGTAAAGGCTTGGAAACAATAATAGTAGGAGATTTCAATGCTCACCATACAACTCGGAACTGCCAAAACACAGACCCCAATGGAGAAAGATTGTGGGAAACGATGTACAACCAGGATTATATATGCATCAATGAAGATACACTATCCAGAATGGGAGTAATAGGACAAAATTCATCTAATTTGGACCTGATCTTTACCACAGTGAACCTATGTGATAGTATCGAATACGAGCAACTGAATGATACATGGGACTCAGACCACTTCCCCATTGAAGTGAAAATAGCGACGGAGATCGGATACTATATCAAGAAATCAAATAGAATTTCTACTAAGAAAACAAGATGGAAGGAATTTAAAGATACCATGGGCAAGCTACTAGAAAAAAACAAAGAAAAAGTGAATGAAATATTATTAGGAGACAATGTCAACCGCGAAGAAAGATACACTGCCTTTATAGAAATATTTAGATCAACAATAAAGATTATCACGGGTAATAAGAAGAATCCGGGTAAATCAACCAATGAAGATAAAAAAAATAAGAAGAACGAAGGGAAGCCGAAAGGAAGAAAAGTTTCGTGGTGGGATGCAGACTGCGAAGAAATCTTGGAAAGAAGAAAGAGAACACTAAAAGATTTCAAAAAAAGAAGGACTTTCACTCATTCGTGGAGCTTAAAAAAATGAGAGCAGAAGCGAGGAAAGTTATCAACAGCAAGAAGAGGGAAAGTTTTGATAAATTTTGTGCATCGATTAACAGATTTATCAGCCCTACGTACGTCTGGAACACTATGAGAATATTCAAGAATCTAAGGAAGAAGATAAATTGAAACAGTTGGATACACAAGAACAGAAAAGAAGAAATCAGAAGAGAAATTGAGAAGCTAGCTCCCCCAAGTGTACAAACAGAAATAAAAGGAAATAACGGTGACACGTACAAGGAAGAAGGCCTGGAAGAAAAGTTTACTATGGAAGAAATGACAAGAGTTCTAGAAATGATTCGAAAGAACACAGCACCAGGAAGAGACGGAATAGAATACAGGATGTTAAAAGATATGACAGAGGAAATGAAAGAAGCACTGTTGAACATCTGTAACGAGGTCTGGACAACGGAATGGTTCCCGGAGGATTGGAGAAAGTATCAGACTATTGTTTACCGACAAGTTAGGCAAAGAAAAAGTGTGTGTGTGTGTGTGTGTGTGTGTGTGTGTGTGTGTGTGCGTGTGCGTGCGCGTGCGCGTGCGCGTGCGCGTGCGCGTGCGCGTGTGCGTGTGCGTGTGCGTGTGCGTGTGCGTGTGCGTGTGCGTGTGCGTGTGCGTGTGCGTGTGCGTGTGCGTGTGCGTGTGCGTGTGCGTGTGCGTGTGCGTGTGCGTGTGCGTGTGCGTGTGCGTGTGCGTGTGCGTGTGCGTGTGTGTGTGTGTGTGTGTGTGTGACCGATAGCGTTATTTTCATGTGTTGGTAAGGTAATAAAGAGGAGGAGATGCCAGTTGCGCACAGAATAAATCGGACACAGCAGTTTGAATCAATCGGACACAGTGACAATCGGACACAGTAGGAAACGAACACACAACGGTTACAATCGGACACAGTGCTAATCGGACACAGTAGGAAACGAACACAGCAACAATCGGACACATTGCCAATCGAACACAGTGATAATTGGACACGGTAAGAAACGGACACAGTGCCAATCGGACACGTAGGAAATTGACACACGGTGGTTGCAATCGGACACAGTAGAAAATGGACACACGATGGTTGCAATCGGACACAGCAAGAAACGGACACATAGCCCAGTATTCATATAGTTTGACCTTATATTTAAGACTGTTGTAAGTACAATCTTAAGATGTTGTAAACCAATCACAGAGCCATATTCTACACATCATTATATTCGTGATATCATGCTCCGTGACAGTTTTTCTAACCTTAAAATAATTTCTAATGACATACTGCTCTTTTGCTGCACCCCCCCTCATGCATGTGCTTTATAAGTTATAAAGCGAGGTCCACGCGCATGGGGGTGCAGCTAATTGTAAGTGATATGCATTATAAGTATACATACGTTTCAAATTCGCGCACTTTTGCATGCGCATGTGGTCGCGAGGCATGTTCGTAGTCGCTACATCTCGTCGGTATGACAGGAATCATAACCTGATTCCTGTCGACTTTAACGTTTAATATCTCGCTTCGCGGGGCAGAGCGACACTTTTTTCTGCCAGATTCTTTCATTTCACGCAAAAATGCGTCGATTAAGCCTAAGTTCAACGAAATCGGTGAGAAGGCCACTATTCTTCAGATTTACCAAAGAGAGAGTACTTTGTACAGAATTATTATAGAAAATAGCAAAAGAGCAGTATGTCATTAGAAATTATTTTAAGGTTATAAAAACTGTCACGGAGCATGATATCACGAATACAATGATGTGTAGAATATGGCTCTGTGATTGGTTTACAACATCTTAACCCTCAGATAACGATTGGTTCCAAAAAATATATTTTTTTTTTGCAAAGTGAAATTTCATAATTTTGAAGAAAATTGATCAAATATTATCCTCTTCTAAAAAGGAGATGTGAAGTTTATGTCTCCAAAAAAACGGATTTTTTTTAAATCGTAAAACTTGCGACTTTGGGCATGAAATATGAACATGTAGAAGAATAACAAAATATTTTTCAAAAAGTTTCATATGGCTAATACAAAATGGCGGCTATGGAGAGGTAAAAATTCATGTTTTTTGTATAAAATCGGTAAAAATGTTGAATAAATGCAATAAAAATGCATGAAAAAATACTTTATTTATTAAAAATAAACACATGAAAAAGAAATTATATTATTGCGACGCGCAAGTGCTACATATTTTTGCGACATGTTCGTTGCACATGAGATTGTTGCATTTTAAACACTTGTACCACTTATATTTCAACATCCAACTGTAAAGTTTTGTATAAATATTTACTAGAGTTTACCTGAGAATGTCGCAGCTGCCGTAAAATCAATATCTTGACGCTAAGCTACTAGGTATTATTTGATTCTGTAAACCAATAAAATCCAATATTTTACTTTTTATACAACACAGAATATTTTTTCTATCATTATATTGCATAAATACACTGTTTTTTATAAGATTTACTTATACTTGTATTTTGATAAAAATCGTTTTTATCACGCTATTACCTCACCTGGGTCTGAGAAACCCTATCGTCCCACTTCTCACTTTCTGCCGCGGCTGCTTCGACCAGACGGACTCTCGCAAGTGGCCAGGCTAGTGCTAAAACCTTCAAACTTCCCCCCCCTCCGGATCCGAAGTCCCCACCACTGTGCGTTCAAAAAGGGCGCGAATTTCAAACACGTGCCGGGTCTCTCAGACTCACGTGAAGTGACACTAATTTCTTCTTAAAGTACAACTCTTGACCTTTCGAATTATGTATTATAAAACCCTTGTATCTTTTTTTAGTCAGTACTACGTCAATTTGAAAGAAAGCAAATTTTTTAGCTCTTTCAGAAAAACACGTTCTTTTTTTTAAATAACATTTACATTTTTTAATTTGGAATAATCTAACTTACACAGTCTTGTAGATCTTTAAAAGATGTATCGATTAAAAAAAAGACGTCAAATTGATGCATTTGTCTTAAAGATACAAGCTGGAGAAGACTCCAGAATCTCTCAGACCCACGTGAGGTAACAAAGGGTAGTAAAAACGTAAGATAACTGAGAGTTAAAATTGTACTTATAACAGTCTTAAATATAAGATCAAACTATATGAATTCTGGGCTATGTGTCCGTTTCTTGCTGTGTCCGATTGCAACCATCATGTGTCCATTTTCTACTGTGTCCGATTGCAACCACCGTGTGTCCGTTTCCTACGTGTCCGATTGGCACTGTGTCCGATTGTCACTGTGTCCGTTTCCTACTGTGTCCGATTGCAACCATCGTGTGTCCGTTTCCAATTGTGTCCGATTGGCACTGTGTCCGTTTCCTACTGTGTTCGATTGCAACCATCGTGTGTCCGTTTCTAATTGTGTCCAATTGGCACTGTGTCCGTTTCTTACTGTGTCCGATTATCACTGTGTCCGATTGTTACTGTGTCCGTTTCCTTTTTTTTTTGTTTCTCGCAGGAAGAGGGGAAATACCTCGCGTATTTTACCGGGGGCCGGCCACCCGGGATATGTGGGGCTTGCACCCACTAAAACCCCCCTCCCTAAACACAGCACTACGGACTACAGTCGCGACACATGGGACACACAAGGTACTACTTCACATGCCACGACAGTCCTCACGCTCGAGGCGACAGGAAAACGTAAACCAAATACAAAAGACCAACGCAGGTCAAACTAAGGGGGTGTTCTTCCCCGGAGGAACTAAGTCCCTAGTCGAATGTCTAGCCCGGTGCCAACTTTCGACCGTCTCGGAGATCCCTCATGATACTACCATGCGGGCGATCATATCATCGAGAGGTCTCTTCATTGACTACGGAACCGTTCGTCGAGGGAGTTCACACCCTCCCCCCACCCCCCCCATGGAAGACGTACATACACGAACCACAGGATGTGCACGAACGACACGAACAGGAACCCTCTACCCGGGTAGAGGATTCCACTAGAAACAAGCCACGAGCTCGGCATTCGGCGAACCGTCAACCGGACCCGTCAATATTAAGGGGAATACCCGCCACCAAAATACCTGGATCCAACTTCCTGGATCCACATCCCTGGCCAAGTCAGCGCTTGGCGAGAGAAAGCTGCGCCTCTCCCCTAAACCCTCCCCGAGGGAAGGGCCCAGGAGAAGGGCGCATAGAACGGAAAGAATCCGCCCGGGGACGACCGACCACGGTCCGACGCCACAAAGAGGCTTCCGGTACCCACTGCACATGCAGTGGGACCGGAGCCCCAAACAGCAGCGAGCGGCAAGCCGAGGCCGACCACCCCCAGGAGGACCCCGCGGAGAATAGCAACGGCACCTAGAAAAAATACAAAGACGGCAAAACAGAGAAAAACTCAGAGTCCCCCGCAGCCCCAGGGAGATGACAGACGCCGACCGCCACCGGACCACCAGCCCCCCGGGGATCCGGAAGCGTCGCCCGAGACGACGCGCCGGACCCCAGGAGGAGCGAAGCCCGCCACCGGTTGGCGCCCAACCACCCCCAAAGGCCCGCGGGAATCCCCGACGATCACTCAAGCATCCATACATCGTTCGCCGCAAAAAATACAAAATTGTCAGTACAATTGTCAGTACGCAGTTCGCAAACGGTTACACAGACGTTAACCGTCGTCCGCCACAACGTCCCCAAGCTGTCGTCTTCTCTCGTCCTCTTCTTTCTTCCTCAGGACTCTTTCCGCGAACACCGAGAATGCGTTCCACGCCTCCCGTGAGTCGCAGATTCGCTCCACAACCACGTCCAGTGAAAGATTTTGGCCCAAGACCACAGTGAGTTCACCACGCTCCAAACCCCAAAACGGACACTCGGCCAATGTGTGCTCGGCTGTGTCCTCTGCATTCACACAATATCTGCAGTAAGGGTTCTCCTCCTTCCCGATCTTATAAAGGAACGCCCCAAAGCACCCATGACCGATTAAAAATTGAGTTGTCCGGAAAGTAAGGAAACCCGTCCTCTTATCTATCCATTTATCAAAGTTTGGAGCGATAGCTTCTCTAGTCCTCTTCCCCGACAGTCGTTGATCCCGAATGTGGACGGACCACTCCCGACGGAGGACCAGCCACTCCGCCGCGCGTTCCTCTGCCGGGGATCTATCCGTGAATGTTCCTCGTTCCTTCATATCGCGCAAATTTAAATACACCCGGCGTAAATAGTCCGCATACATATGTAATGGTGGAACCCTTGCCAAAAGCGTGGCCGCCTCGTACGATACCGTACGATACGCCATTATTGTTCTTGATGCAGCAACACGAATCGCCCGTCGTAGTAGCCTCTTCTGGGTCTCTGATTGATTCAGTTCCACACTCCAAATCGGGGCAGCGTAAAGGATGATCGACATAATGACGCTGTAGTATAGCCTTCTCTTGCTCTCCACGGGACCCCGTAGATTTGGGAGAATCCCACAAAGAGCCCTACTAATTTTTGAGACTTTTGATATCACGTACTTAAAATGTGCGCAGAAATTCCCCCTACTATCTACTATGACGCCGAGGTATTTCATTTTGTTTTTGATCGAAATTATATTTCCGTCGAACTCGAAACGGGAGTTACGCGGACATCGCCCAAAAAACACCGCCTCTGTTTTAGCCCAGGATACTTTTAAACCCAAGAAGTTAATATTAATTAGTAAACGCTCCAGGCAATCATTAACCAGCTCGAATACCGAGTCATAACTAACTGTGTCCGTTTCTTACCGTGTCTGATTATCACTGTGTCCGATTGGCAATGTGTCCGACTGGCAATGTGTCCGATTGTTACTGTGTCCGTGTCCTACTATATCCGATTAGCACTGTGTCCGATTGCAACTATCGTGTGTTCGTTTCCTACTGTGTCCGTTAGGCACTGTGTCCGTTTCTTACCGTGTCCGATTATCACTGTGTCCGATTGGCAATGTGTCCGATTATTGCTGTGTCCGTTTCCTACTGTGTCCGATTGTCACTGTGTCCGATTGATTCAACCTGCTGTGTCCGATTTATTCTGTGCGCAACTGGGCTTTACACGATAATAATAGTACTGAGAATATAATATACTAACCTCAAAGTGACAACTAGGCGAAGTCTTGAAGGCAAGGGCTCTCTTAAGTTTTTCTTTTGCAGCATAGGGCCAACCAAAGAAAGCAAATAATCAAACTGCATTTTATTCATTCTAATATATTCAAAAAGTTGTTCTTTGTCCGCGCGTTAAATACAATTCCCGGAATAAATTATTGTATATTCCTTGCTGCGTTCTCTGCCGATTAAGATTTCTTACCCACCACCTTCTTCGATTTTTTCTCTTTAAATATATATACAAAAGCGCATTGCGTAAGTCAGTTAAAGCAATGACTGGAGGTGATATATTATTTATTTCACTATTAATGTTTAAAGGTTATATGTTAACATATGACCCACAACGTTTTGTCGCTTTCACTCAATTCTACATGCTTTATACATATAATGTCGTTATAGCTTACGCCTTAAGCATTGTAAACGAACCTGTTTCGGTTTAAGCCAATCAACTTGCAGCTCTTACAGAAAAGCAGCAGTTTCATTGGCTTAAACCGAAACTCGGATCGATTTCTAGTATCGTGTACACAAGGCTTAAGGCAAGGTTATTAAGGCTAAGGCTTACTACACTCTATTGTAGACCCGGGCTTAACATTCGTATGTATTTGACCGGAAATGAATATCCGGTAAAAGAATCTACATATGAAATTGTTTGTATTTCGTATGAAGACTTTTGAAGTGCAATTGAAAAGGTTTGTGAGTCATGCAGTTAATTGTAATTAATTAATCATTTTTTCACCATACACTTAGCCGGAATAGATAAATTAAACAAAGGTTTTGTATCGAATCGTTTGTATTTCGTATGAAGAGTTATGAAGTGTGATTAAAAAGGTTTGTGAGTCATCCAGATAATTTTAATTAATTATTTATAAACCATGTACCTAGCCGAAATATAGATTTTTAGTTATTCATGTTAAAAGAAGAAGGCGCTAGTGTTCCCGAAGGTCCGTCTGCAGTCAGAATTAATATAAACGTTTTACAAATTATTTTATACTGAAATAAATAAATAGCTATAAGCGATAGTTGCTAATTAAGTTTGTCACTCATATACATTTTCCCTGTCATATAGACATTTAATGTCCCATTTTTTAAATTAAATTTTCCGTTATTCTCATGTAAGAGCGCGCGTAATATGTACATGTGACGATGTTCTTATTTTATATTGAATTAAGTAATATCCTCAGTACGATTAGCCATATTAATATCGCAATATTAATCATTAATTAATTATTTCAAGGAATCGTAATAAGCATTTGATCACAAAATTGATACACTCTCTTGCCCTGCTTTTAAATTGAGCGCTTTTAAATGTATTGTTGCGCTCCGTCGGCTTTCGCACACACTCTCCCGCACTCCCGCAGGTTCACTTGCGTCCCACGAAATAAGCGTACACAGGTTTAGCAACGAAAGGATGGTTTATTGTGAACCTCAACAATTAAGGAACGCGAACCGAAACGTCCGCTCGAGTTTCAGTCAGAAGGAAATCTGACAGCCGGGTCGAATCAACAACACATAGCAACGCCCGTTGCTAAAGACGCTCCGCGACGAAAAATACCGGGCGACGTTCACAGCGCGGGTGCAACACTGCCCCTCCCCCCTTCTTCTTAATTGTCGTCCCGACAATCAGGGAGGGCAGTCTCCAAGCGATTCCCCTTTCTCTGCAAGTCTCAGGACTCCGAAACGATCCTCGCCCATTCCCGAGCTATTGCTACGGGTTTTTAGGCTTCGCTTCCTTTTGTCCAACCCGCTCGAACAGGGACACCAGGAAGTCCAGGACTCAGTCCTCTTCCTAGTGGGTTCTAGGGCAGGTCCCCAATCGGCTTTTCCGGGAAAGAACTTCCGGAACCCAGAACAGCTTCCTGCCCCTACCTGAGCTGCTGCTACAGGTTTTCTCGGGCACCGTCCCACCAAGCCCCAAGCTCCCCCAGCCGACTCCAGGGCAACCCCCCAACCTTCTCCCTCGCAGGGGTCCGCCGTCGAAGAATTCTTCTTCCTCCGCCCGCTGAAACCGTCTTCCTTCTCCTCAGTTCTCCGCCTTCCCCGAGAATCTTCGGACAAGGGGGGGGGGAAACTTCCCGTGGACCCTGCGCCCCGCAGGGCTCCCCAGGTCCCCGCCCGGCATTTGCCCTACGGCCCACGGGAAAACCACGGGTCAAAAACCGTGGGCAGGCGGTCTTCTTTACGAAGTCTTCGGCCGTCGTTGTTGATGACGACGCCGTGGAAACTCCGCTCAGTGTTTCTCTCTCTTCCTCCAAAAAAAATCACAGACAAACTTCTTTCTGCGGAAGAACAAACATTATACGCAGAAACAAAAGAACAGATTAATTAAATCCAGAAACAAAACAATAAAATGCAAAAGAAAAATCAAATTTAGTTTCTCTAGTCCAATTTTAATTCACAATCTCCTTCCCTTTCCCGGGCTCCGAAATTCTCCCCCTGTATGGCCTTAACGGCCTTCGCCCTCTCTATCGCTAATTTTAATGAGGTAACTCCCTCCAACTGGAGAGTCCTCCTCACAAAGCCATCCGTTAAAGCAGAGATAAACTGCGAGCACGCAATCTTATCCCGATCAGCGAAGGGGCACTCGGGGTACGCCAACCGGGCAAATCTCTCCAACTCGGAACCGAGAGACGCAAAATCCTCTCCGAATTTCTGTTTCCGGTTTGTAAAGAGAGAGTAATAATTTTGAGAGAGGTGCCCTTCCCCGAAACGCAATTCAAGCTTCGATTTCAGCTCTGCGTATACTAGGTTTTCAACGTCCTCGACCGAGTCCAAAATCGACCGCGCCTTTCCCCTTAAACAAGAGGTCAACGCGATGGTCCTCGATGCGTTGCTCCATTGATTTGCGCGAGCGATGATCTCGAATTGGGAGAAATACTCCCGCAACGGGACCGATCCGTCAAAAACGTCGGGCTTAAGTTTAAACCCGAGCTCCGCGCGCACGTCATTCACGCCCGCAATCGCGCCCCGCGTCCCCGCACTCTCTCGCGCATCGCTCACTCCCGAATACGCGGCAAAGGCCGTGGGATCCGCGCGCACGTCGCTTGCCCCCGGAAGCGCGAAACGCGTCCCCGAATCTCCGGACGCTCTATTATTAGAGGGACTTAGCTGTTGGCGGAGGAGCAGCAGCTCCTCGTCCCGACGTTGTAGCTCCGCCGTAAATACTGCCTCCCTCTGCGCCTGCCCCTCACGCATCGCCCGCATCTCCTGCAGAACCGCCTGTAAGGTCTCTGCTTGCGTCGTGGCCTGTGGCAGGATCCCGTCCCGCGCTCTCCTTCTTGAAGGGGCCGCTGATGAAGCCATCACGCTCGTCTCTCTGCTCGTCTCAAGGAACGCTCGTCCGATCCCGGACGAGCCCCCAAAATGTTGCGCTCCGTCGGCTTTCGCACACACTCTCCCGCACTCCCGCAGGTTCACTTGCGTCCCACGAAATAAGCGTACACAGGTTTAGCAACGAAAGGATGGTTTATTGTGAACCTCAACAATTAAGGAACGCGAACCGAAACGTCCGCTCGAGTTTCAGTCAGAAGGAAATCTGACAGCCGGGTCGAATCAACAACACATAGCAACACCCGTTGCTAAAGACGCTCCGCGACGAAATATACCGGGCGACGTTCACAGCGCGGGTGCAACAGTATTATTATTAAACTACTGATATCGATATATTATTAGTAATTTAATATTAAAGCTTGACAGATACTACGTTTACGCGAGCGTTACTTCTGTAGTAACTTACGATAATTCCTTCGCGTAAACGGGATTTTCCTTCGCGTAAACGGGATTTTCCTTCGCGTAAACGGGATTTTGTAGTAACTTACGATAATTTACTCCGCGTAAACGGATGAATTATCATAAGTTACTACAGAAGTAACGCTCGCGTAAACGTAGTATCAGTGACGTAAACTAATTCGCTCATAGTATTAACAAGTATTATGCGTTCAAATTCTCGAAAGCTAGCTTCTTTACTATGCTCTCTCTTTATGTCGCTCGATTCAGATAAAAATCTCCGAAGTCTTTCTTTCTCTCGCGATATTCCTGATACATAATCCTAGAGTAAAACTGTACAAAAGCTCTACGAAAGTGGCGATATTTTTCACGGATCTGGTTCGAGTCTCGACTCTTGGGGAAGGTGCGCATGTAGAAAGAGTACGCCAACACAGTTTATCCCCTTAGGAAAATTTACTTAAAGTTCTTTAAAGTTACTTAAAGTATTTTAAAGTATTATAAAGTATACTAGCCGTAATAATAGTATACTAATAGTATACTGACAGCCGAACGTAAAGTTTTCTTTAAGTTATTAACCTCAATAAAAACTTTATAAGCAAGTCGCAAATATACTTTAAATTTACTTTTAACAAACGTAATACTTATAAATATACTTTAACTTTACTTTTTATAAAGGTAATACTTAAAGCTGATTTTAACTTATGCGTGTTGTTTCAACAGTATACTTAAAAAGACAAGTTCCCTTTTTCACCACACTTGCACCACACGAGACATTAAGAAATATTATACCATATATATCCAATTCAAAATTTTATTACTCTTTTTAAACTGAATTTGTTTCTTAAGATGATTTTTGAAAAATTATATATTTGCTGGTTATGACATATGTAGACTATATATAACACTTACATCAAATTAAGAAGTAGTCTATCACGTAAGGCAGTTGGCTCACGATCCAGAGGTCCCGAGTTCGAATCCCACCAAGGTAAGTGTGTTTTTCAAATACGAGAAAATATTTATAATTATAGACTGCATCTTAAGAAACAAATTTAGTTATAAAATAGTAATAAAATTTCGAAATAAATAATTTTTTTTTATTCCGGGTGAATATCGGAAATCAGTGTCCTCTAGTATCAAGAGACACGGTAGTGTCTCGCGCCAAGTACACGCGGAGCGAGACCGACCGTGACTCTTTTACGCGACGCGACGAGTTGCGAGTACTCGAGATGTTGAGATCTCATATAACGAGTGAACGGATCAAGTTTTAAGTAGGCTTGATCGATAGCTTGGGTCGATTTGGGGGGGGTTTCTCTTATAATATTCCGCTACGTGCCCTACGAGCGGAAATATTGCGACGCAAAGTCCAAATGTGAAAATTTATTTTTAAGATACTACTTCTACTTCTACGTCGACCGTCTCTCATGCCATGCCATCATTTCATTGGCTGGAGTCGCGTCCTTTTCACTTTTTCGACACCAGGGCGGTGCTAGTATCGCCAGTTTCGATATGCACATATGTATACGTGTGTGTATGTGTACTGCGCGAGTGCAGATAGTGCGTTTAGCGCGCTGTCACACATCAGTTAACCTATCTCGAGAGATACGGTAATACGCGCGGAGCGAGAGGTAGCCTGTTCACACGAGGCGTTTCTGCCGCGCGATTGCGGCCGTGCGTTAGCGTTTGCACGAGCCGCACGCTGTCGCGAGGTAAGGTGCGACAACGCGCGTACGTGAAACGGTAGTAACACCGTAATCGTGCCGGCGATATACTGAATTTGAATTGCTTCGTGCTTATCTGGAGATTTCGTATCCCTACATCGTGTTACCACCGCTGCCGGAAAAGGTTCTCTACGCTTGGCAGAAAGTGACGACTGACAAGTTCGATCCCGACTTCGTTGATCGCAGAAGAGCTGGACTCGAGGTACGTTTCCGATTTGCAATTATAACAGTATCGTGCGATGAATGTTGTACTAACCTCAAAGTCGGAGCATCCTTGTAAAGTTTTTTTTAATCTTCCGAATTAGCGTCGCAACAATATTAGTCTTCCATTATCTATTGCCTCACAACTTTTCGATTTTAATATTCTGTAGCTGTATAGTTATTTGTACACAATCGTGATATTAATATACATCAGATTGTTCATGTTTTTGTGCTGTTACAGTTCTATGATTTAGAGGAACTGTTTCGTAACGGTGGCCCCGTGCCAGATACAAATTACATATTCCTGGGAGATTTTGTCGACCGGGGCTACTATAGCTTAGAAACGTTTACTCGTCTGCTCACACTTAAAGCTAAATGGTCCGACAGGATAACGTTACTACGCGGTAATCACGAAACTAGACAAATCACGCACGTTTATTTGGATTTTACGGTAAGTGCGCAACGATACTTTCTTTTCTGGGCTTTTTTTACATTTGTGTATAA
Source organism: Temnothorax nylanderi (assembly GCF_030848795.1). NCBI lineage: Eukaryota > Metazoa > Arthropoda > Insecta > Hymenoptera > Formicidae > Temnothorax > Temnothorax nylanderi. Next base: position 11,413 of record NW_027250351.1, on the reverse strand, counting down.
TAAAGCTTTGATTTCATTGGTCTCTTCATTTTCTGTTCTAGATGAATGCCAAAACAAGTACGGCAATGCTAATGCGTGGAAGTACTGTTGTAGGGTATAACTCCACTTTTGATTACGCTCGAATAAAATTCTGTTTTAGTTAATTGATGAACAGGTTCTTTGTGTACACGGTGGATTGTCTCCAGCTATTAGAACACTAGATCAAATTAGAACGATTGAAAGAAATCAAGAGATTCCACACAAAGGTATTAATTGTATAAAGTGATATGTTATTGCAAAAGTTACATAATAATTAAAAGTTACATGACTGGATATTTACTGTTATTGTACAATAATAATAAAATATCGTTGCTTAATTGCCATATTACAGGTGCTTTCTGTGATTTGGTCTGGTCCGATCCAGAAGATGTAGAAACATGGACAGTAAGTCCGCGTGGTGCAGGCTGGCTGTTTGGCAGTAAAGTGACTTACATGTTCATGGAAGTGAATGATCTTAAACTCATCTGTAGGGCGCACCAATTAGTTCAGGAAGGTATGTCTTTGCTCAAATATTTCTGTCGCAGATTTTTTTAAATATCTCGGAAGTATGTATTGATGACGCATATTTTTATCATGCAGGTTATAGGTACATGTTTAATGACAAACTCGTCACAGTGTGGTCGGTCCCAAATTATTGTTATCGATGTGGTAACATAGCTAGTATCATGCAGTTCACGACAGTGGATCAGAGATCACCAGTGCTGTTCCAGGCAGTGCCTGATTCCGAGAGAGTAATCCCACCTCTAATGCCCACTCCGTACTTTTTGTGATCTATCTTAGTGGCTCATCTGTACGGATGCGGAAGAGAAATGTCTGTGTCTAGACTCTACGGAATCACATGATTTGATTGGCCGGATTATATATTGACGGCAGGGAGCTGATACTGATTTGGATTACAAGGAAGATAGGAGTCTTGGTGCTGCTAGTGTTATTAATAAAAATATGAAACCGCTCGTGAGACGTTCAGACAGTGCAAAGCATAGAAAACCTTCAATCAATACAAAGGGTGATTTTAGCAAAGCGCTCTCCTGTGATGAATTCGTTATAAAACCCGGTATAAATACATTTGTCTTAACAAGGCGAGTAAATCAACCGGGTTTATACAAAGTTAGCCAATTATCACTGGTGATAGAAGAAAAATTAGAGTTTTTATCGCCCGTACTGAATCCACGATTATGTTACGAAGTAGCAAAGACGCAGCCAACGATATCCGTAAATTGTGGCAGAGATTTACTGGCAGGTCTTATTCAAGATATTGAATTAGTTATTTCGAGCGGAAGTACAAAGATAACCGAAGAAATGAAATTAAAATTACGCACATCACGCGGATTGACAGTGCAATCACAAAGTGTTGAAAAAGTAATGGTGAAGGAGTTAGAGACACCATTGCCAACGTGCGAACCATTTCAAACTATAAGAGTGCAGTTAAAGATCTTAGCTGAATTACCACCAAAGAAGGATGCTTCATCTATGGAACATAAAGTATTTAACACTTGTAATTTTATTCTATTTCTCGCACAATGAATATTATAACTTAACTTTTTTTTTTAGTATACAATGTCCATGGGGTTTGGAAGAAAGCATATCGTTGCATTTTGGTCCACCATTGATGTCAAGTATGAAACTTCATACAGCAAAACAAAGAAAATTCATTCAAATTGTCGTGACTGGCTTGACAAGTCAACTTCTACAATTAACTGAACCTGAATTAATGACAATTTCGTCAATAGACGTTAACTTTAAAAGTTTAAATTCTGTCGCGGGTCAAAAATTAGTGATAGGCAATGGAATGAACGTTTCTTTTATGTGGGAATTTGAGATCTCATCAAAAGATGAGAAATCCACGATACCAATAAAGACTGACTTTCGTGTAAAATATATATCAGTCAATGATACTGAAGAATTAAATAATACACATGTTGACGATGATCCACTACATATACATAATCTTGAGAGAATTGAGAAAGCATGTAGTGTTTACAGATGCAACTTTGATATTACAGATTATGTGGTAAGAACAACTATTCATTATTAATTGATATATATATATATATATATATATATATATATGTATAAAATTATATGTTATATATCTATCTAAATATTTTATTTACTTTAAATGAGAAGTTGTGGATTAATGATGATGTAATAATGTAGGATCACTATGTACACTTGTAAAAATTGCATTACATTACGATGCTTTCCAGACTTTATTCACAGTATCCTCGAAAGTTGAAGCAAGTGGTGGTGGAGGAGAGTTTTGTCGTGCTGGTAGTATGTGCCACTTGTGTCTTACAGTGATGCGCGCCAAGTATGCAGATGCGTGTTGCAAATTACATATTTTTTCTTAAAGGAACTGTGCCTTTTTTTCATACCAATTGATTCGTCTCATTATTCTGTGCATAAAAGTATTAAGGTAACATTACCGAAAACTTAATGTTTTACAAGATATTTTGTATTTTATGTCAAAATACTAGAACTTTCAAGCCTCATAATTCCAAAAGTTCTTAATGAAAAAATACTTTATTATAGTGTTTTGAAAAGCTCTCGAGATTAGCTACAAGAATATGCATTGAAAAATAGGGGTTTCCATTTAAGAAATTAAAGGTGTCGTTTACGTGAGCTTTAAACGACCATCCAAGGTCAAACCAATGATACCATCTTATGGCCCCCTCGAAACCAAACAACTTTTGTCTGAAACATTTTTCTGTAAAACTTATAGTTTTCGAGATTTTTCAGGGTTTCCATACTTTTCTCCCACCCCGTATATAAATCTGCACAATTCTGCGCGCGCGCACGCACGCACACGCACACGCACACGCACACGTACACGCACACGCACACTAGCCCGAGGGTCACATATATCGAGTCGAAAAGCTTAAACCTTTACATGTCAAATCTGGACCTTCTAGGGCTTATAGCGCGGAAATGGCTCATAGGATCAAGTTGTGCCCATTGAGACATTTGTTCAGAATGACGAGAACTACAACATATCCAAAAATTAGACAAATCCGCAGAAAGACATTTTCCCATAAGAATGGTGCGAGGTCCTTTATCGAAAATTTTTCTAAAATAGCGAAACCCTTAACACAAAACTTACAATAAAGGGAGAAATTTTTATTTGGTCAATTGAACAGCAAAATGCGTTTGACCTACTAAAGGAAAAATTAACAACTGCGCCCGTACTGAATTACCCCGATTTCAGTAAGGAATTCCTAGTAACGACGGACGCATCAGATTACGCAATCGGAACCGTACTAGGTATCTCGGGGGCCCGTAGGCCAAGACCGACCGATCGCTTACGCTAGCAGAGTATTATGCAAGGCACGACAGAATTATAATGCGACGGAAAAGGAACTGTTAGCCGTGTGGTCGGTAAAACTTCCGCCCCTATTTATACGGCATTAAATTTAAAATCATTACCGATCGCATAAGCCACTGATCTGGTTATTTAATGTAACTGACCCCGGCTCGAGATTGATAAGATGGAGACTCAAGCTGGAAGAGTATGATTACGAAATTATACACAAGGCCGGACAAAATAATGTGAACGCCGATGCGTTAAGCCGAAATCCAATAGCGGAGGCATCAACCATACATATTACGCAGCAGAAAGATGACTTCAAGAGAATACTCGGAAGAAGAAAAGCAACAGATACTTTATGAGTATCACGACTCACTCACCTACGGGAGGACACCAAGGAGTCACACGCACACTGAACCGGATCCGATTACAGTACAACTGGAGCGGGATCACAAAAAAATGTAGAAGTGTACATCAGTAAATGTGAATACTGCCAGAAAAATAAACTGACCAGAAAAACGAAAATGCCTCTGACTATTACAGATACTCCAGAGCGACCATTCGAGAAATGCGCGCTCGATATTGTCGGCCCATTGACTGTTATAGCGAATAGCGGAAATAAATATTTTCTCACCTTTCAAGACAGCCTAACAAAATTTAGCAAAGCGATCCCCGTACAGAATCAGGAAGTCACTACAGTTGCCAAGGCTTTCGTCACGAAAATCGTGTTAGAACACGGGATTCCGGACCAAGGCACGAATTTCACCAAGGCACAAATTTCACCAGCGAAATGTTTAAAAATACGTGCAAATTATTAAAAATCGAAAAGATTCAAACGACAGCTAGCTTACCACCCCGAAAGTAATGGAGCGTTAGAGAGGTCACATCGCACTTTAGCCGAATATTTGAGGCACTACATAAACGAGGACCAAACCGATTGGGACGAATGGTTACTTTACGCGATGTTTACTTATAACACCACTCCTCATACTACCACAGGGTTCACGCCATTTGAATTAGTCTATGGACATCAAGCTAACCTACCGATTACTCTAATAAAACTGACGTATTCATACGAGGATTACGTGAAAGAGTTACGAGAACGAATACGCGCAACGAATCAAGTCCCGAGAGAACACACAAAGGATGAGAAAGCAAAAGCGAAACAACAGTTCGATGAGAAAATAAAAAAAATTATTTAAGGTAGGCGACAAGGTGCTATTATATGACGAGACAGTGCGACGTGGACGATCAAAAAAGCTTGAATCCCACTGGATCGGACCGTACGTGATCCTTGAGAAACATAGCGACGTGAACTATACCATTAAAATTAAACGGAAGACGTTACGCGTCCATGCCAATCGTCTAAAAGCGTTCATACAGGAATAAAGCAAGCAAACAAAAACTAAAATAAACAGATAAGACCAGCCTACTTTATTCGGGAATAGGGGAACCGTGGCCACGACCCACTCCCTGGAAAACGGCCTGCAGTTTCCCAGCGTTAAGCCGCGCCATAGCTTCCAAAAGGGCGACACGGCCAACTCGCCGAGGAACGTCCCGGCGAACCGGAGCATCCATAATTGGAGGCTCAGGTGGACCCGGCCGTTGAAGGGCCCTTCGTGCAACGCGTATGCGCTGCCTCCGCCGATACATTAAATGCTCCATCTGTTCAAAGACCTCTGGAGCACCCTCATTGTGCACTCGATCCGGCAGCTCGTCGATCTGAGAATGCTCCTCACCAAACTCGAACTCAAGGTCAGGTAATTTTGATGCACCAGGCATCGTGTAATAGTATTAACAATAAAAAATGCACTCTGCTTGAAGGATAGAAGCAGACTAAAGTAAGGACTCGCTAGAGAAATTATGAGAGTAGCGATACGCTGACAGCCGTTGTCAGCAAAAGAAAAGATAAAATAAAAAATTCCAAGAAAGTATTCCTATTACAGGATAACTATCATCATCCTACATCTCGCGGGAGAAACGATACCTGAACCCATACCACCGTACGAGGTGACACCGTTTAGCGACGAACCTGGAATCTATTTCGAGAAAATCGGAACCCTGCAACTAAAGGAAGCAACGTGGAAATTAGCTATCAGAATTGACGTCGCAGCATTTGGATAAGATATCACCAACTTCAAAATTACTTCGGACAGACCAAAGAGCTCTGCAATAACTTAAATGACGATAACCAAGAAGCGTGTAACAATATCCTTCGCATAGTAGAAAGAAGTAATGCAAAACTGACTCAGCTACAGACCATATATAAAGTAACGACGAATCGACGCGGACTAATAGACGCAGTAGGCATAATAAGTAAAAATTTATTATCATAAAAAAGTAGTTTTATTTATATGAAAAAAAAAAAAAAATATATATATATATATATATATATATACATATACAGGTTTTATTATGAGTTTTATTTCGTGTGCCAATTATCTCTGCCAATTATCTCAGAAAATATTGATGATCCTAGAAGGAGAAGTTTTTGAAGTCATTCTTTGGGTAAGGGAAATTAAGGTGCCTTATTCTAACTCTTCTTTAGGCAATGCGATACACAGGTGCTCTAGTTCAATATAACTATTTTACTCTTTTTCTTCAAATTCTTAAGCCTTGTGTACACGATACTAGAAATCGGTCCGAGTTTCGGTTTAAGCCAATGAAACTGCTGCTTTTCTATAAGAGCTGCAAGTTGATTGGCTTAAACCGAAACTCGGACCGATTTCTAGTATCGTGTACACAAGGCTTTATTCTTTCCTTTTAAACAGATTATTAATCTTTCCGGATCTTTACCAAACAGTTGCTGGAAAATAAGAATTTCTTATTCAATTTCAGAAATATTAGTAACACCTTTAGTGATTCATTCTGTGTATCAAAATACATTGTGTTACTTTTTTACCTTTTAAGATTTTTTTCTTTGTTTACGGATATTTGCAAATCTGAGCCATTCTATTATAGAGTGTTCCAAGTCTTTCTCTGTATCACAAGGGATTGTTGTCTAAAAGCCTCTAAAACAAGATCAAGAATTCAATATAGTTTAGATAAGAGAAAAGTTATAATTTAACATTTAGGAATATTAATCTACGACGTTGCTTGTTATTATTCTAAGCCGCTCGCTAGGTTAATTGTATCGCTTTCCTATTTTAATGTGGGATACGCTAAGATATTTTTGACTCAGTTTACATTGAACTTTTTATTTGAACATATTTAATATTTTCCACAGTTCAAACATTTATTACAACTCGGACAAACATTTTCTTTATTTTTAATTTGATTGAATTTTCCTCGATTATTCCTTCTTCTTTCTCTTCCTCGAGTTTTTGTTTGTGTTGCTATACTCCGATGTGTCACCTTCGGTCGAAGTTGTTCTTCGGTCTGTGTAGCTCGTTCCGCAAGTTCCTTTAATGGTTTAGCAATAATGCTTCGAGGAGAGGATGGAAGAGGAGAGATAAGTCGGGGAACTTCGAACTCTTTTAAAAGAGACTTTAATTCAACCTTCGGCGTTGAGGTTACTGGAAGGAAAAAGGTTTTTGATTTAGGAGTAACCAAGATAGTTGGTCGACTGGCGCCAAGAATCGGCGAATGCTTGACCGAGCGTCCTGCGCCGAATAGCGACTTTGCGCTTAGGTCTATGTTACCTTCGGTCGTCGGTGTCTGGGCACCGGAGGTTAGAGTATCGTCGAGAAGAGGAAGTGATCTCAACTTGGAGCTATGAGAGCTTCCTTTTCGGTGACTGGCACCAGAGGGTGGATCGATCACGATAACCTTTCTCGCAGATTTTTCCTCCGCACGACTAGCGCTGGGAGGTGGTTGCTGAATCTTCCTTGGAGGATTCGGGAAGAGATCCGTGTGTCCAGCACCGGAAGTCGACCGAGCGTCGTTTGTAGGACAGTCGCTCAGGATCACCTTTCTCCTCTTGACATAGAGGCTCAAAGGGAGAGGCTGAGTCCTGCGTCGCTCTGTCGAGCTCTTGACCACCGCTTCCTCGGCGAGCCGGGAAGGGTGCTGGGTTTTACTGGAGCGTGGCGTGGTGAGGCTAGCTCTACTGCAACGGCCAGTTGCTCACAGTCTACCAAATTTTCTCTGCGTTGGGCTCTCCTTTTATACCCGAGAAAATCGGCGGCGAGTATCAACAACGGTGGTTGCTAGGATATTTGCGTCTCGTGAAACTCGCAAGCGATCTGAATTTCTTGCTTTCCGATAGCTTGAATCACGCTGCGTTTAATGTCTTGAACATGCTTTTTTGTACATCGTAATTATTAACCTGCTTACTGTCACCACGTGTCAACGAAGCAAAGGTTACCCTGGAGGCTGGTGGCTGACAGTGATTGCCACCACAAACATATACATAATTTAATAATAATAAGCAGCTTTACTTACGACTTGCATAAAAGCTTCTTGGTCATCTTTTAGCATTTCCTCAAAGTAAGAAGTAAGAAAACTGTCAATAGAAGTTAAGGGAAGATGTTCTCCATTCTTAGTATCTTGTACAAAGCTTTCCTTACGATATATTGTTCACTGATGTTTATCTTAGTCAGGATCAAATAGTGGTTTCTTGAATTTGATACAACAATTGATTCTGCCCTGCATAAAATGTCGGATTGAAAAGAATTAAAAAGTATTGATATTTTGAATACTTCTGAATTCTGCTTTCTGATGCGAAGAAAGAGATTGAAAAGTATTGGTTCGCATAAAACTTTACCGCGCTGAATGTGAGACAGCAGTGGTTGAGGCTTCGCATTGAAAAGTATTGGATCGCATTAAATTCATCCGCGTCGAATGCGACTTTTGGCATCAATGCTTCGTATTGAAAAGGATTCGGAAGTATTAGCAAATAGAGGTTCATATTCCTTTCTATGACAAAGTAGAAATAGACAAATTTTAAAATTATAATTTTTTTATTACAATCGTTTAATTATAAATACAGCAGGTGAGAAAATGAAACTTGCTTAAAAATTAAGTAAAGCTGCTTTATAAAGCTCTACTACATGTTGTACTCTCAGGGTATTAGCTAATATATCTCACAATCAGTCTGAAGCGTCTGAAGTAATACTTAAAAAATATTTGAAATATCACAATAAACGATGAATAGAATAAGAGTTTCTTTGGTTTATAATCTAAGTAAATTACATTGGTATGTCACGGAATTCTTTCAGACAATTCCGTGACATTGCCCAATTTCATATAAAATAATTTTCATATGAAATCAGGCAGCCTGACGATGGATATGTCACGGAATTGTCTGAAAGAATTCCGTGACATACCAATGGTCACAATCGCTTATAATGACACTACTTCGTTTAACGTTACATCACTTGGAAGAATGAAAAATGTGGATGGAAAAGAATGGAAATTATTTGATGGGACCGGTGGGTTGCTGCAATTTTCAGGTTCGTACATTTGGTTAACAGCATTCTGTGCATTAAATTGCATTGCTCTTGTTCCGGATGTCTACTTTCCCAATTTGGTAAAAAGGCTTCCATTCCTTCCTGTCGTTCTTCTTCGGAAAGGCCTTCCTGATCTTCGTTAGTAGGTTCTGTTTCATCTGGAAATTATCGTCTTCAATCTGATCTTCATTCAGGGATTGAGCAAATCTTCACATTTCTTCGGGCATTTCATTTTCGTCATCGGATTCACGTTCTTCCTCCTGAGTTTCTCCTCGAGTCTCTCTATCACCTACAAACACAATTATAATGTAAAATAATATAAATATGGGTCACTGTATTGAAAATAATGTAGCAGTAACTTGCCTCGTGGGAGAGTTTTCATATCAGCAATTTTTTTCCGGATGTAGTCAAACGTTTTTAGTGCTTCCATATTTGCTTGAATGTCATCCATACCTCTTTCGGTCATTAACCAATACCGATAGAAGTCTGAAATGTGGGACTTTGGAAGCTGGTATTGTTGCAAATTCCTTAGTGGAACGAATGAATATGTATAGAAACATATTTCAGCATTTCAGTTGTACTTAATCTCTTAATTGCACTTGTTTTCACGAGGAAATAATACACTAAATATTTCACGACGGGATTGGACGGGATAATGAATAGCACGAGCACGAAGCATGCCGATCCAGCCGATCTTGCGTTTCAGCACTGCTGCTACTGCTGCTAGGCGTGTGATGGGGGTAGCGCACACAAGGAAAGAGCCGTGTACGTGTGCGCATGTACAGTGTGCACGGCTCTTTCCTTGTGTGCGCTATCCCCACCACACGCCTGGCTGCGGTGTTGAAACAGTCAAGTATATATTTTATTTCGCCCTTACGTATTGAAAAGTATTCGAATCTCCTTTCGGAGTGGCAAAATTTTAACAAATACGAACTTACGCATTAAAAAGAATTCACTTAGCTTAAAATATTCCTCGCATTCAATCGCAATCGATAACCTTCAAACGAATGCGAATTCTCGCATTAAAAAGGATTCAATTCATTTCAAATATTCCTCTCATTCTATCGCATTCAATAGAATTCTATCGAATGCTAACTCTCTCATTAAAAAGAATTCACTTGGCTCAAAACATCCCTCGCATTCAATCGCAATAGATAACATTTAAACGAATGCGAACCCTCGCATTGAAAAAGATTCACTTCTTTTGCTAATTGTTTTTGGATTCAGAGGTATACAAGATTTTCACGTTCTATTCCCAGTATCGCACTGAAAAGTATTGACCCGTGATCCAATCCGAGATTGTTGCAAAGTAGAATTCATGACAAAATCTCGTGAATGCGAAACAATATTTTTGAATAAGACGTTTTATGCAGGGTGTATAAGCATATTGATGTAAAATTTAGATCTATTCACGAACTTGTAAAAAATGGAATAATTAGTTTAAAATATTGTCCTACTGCAGAACAAATAGCGGATATATTGACGAAACCGTTAGGTACAAATAATTTTGTTAGATTTAAAGACAAGATTGTAAAAAAACTAAATTAGATTTAAGGAAGAGTGTTGGATTGTAAATCTGATGAGTTCACCACGCGCACGATTGCGTTATCTCAATATTTCCTGATAATAAAGATAAGTCTATTCTGTCATGTAAGTTCAATGCGCATCATCCTCAGTTCTATTATTCGTGTCCGAATGTGGTGACTTCTCTTCATATACATGTATTGCGCACGTAGATTATACACATTGTATATGCGCATATTGATATTTAATTAATTTTGTCATGTGTTCAATACTGATACTATAATATTTATTGTTTATTTAATGTTAAAACATTGTTTATATAGTTCAGATATAATCAAGTTCTGTATCATATGTTTAAATAATACTTGGATTAGTTACTGCGTTATCTCTATTACAAAAAAGAAATATCTCTTTAAATCACAACGCCAATTACAGAGAGAACATATATATTGCCTCAAAAAATAATTGTTGCACTACTTTAAAAATTCTTTACATGGTGTCAATTAGAAAAAGAATGTATGATAACAATGTTATAAGATTAAAAAATTTTATTTAAATTTAACAAGGGAATACAAGATATTTAAATACAAAGTTTACATGTGTATTTTTTAGTGGTCACAAAGAATTACAGAGGAACAGTACAAAATAAAAATATTTTATTAAAATATTTAATCCAACGAGGGAATACAAGGTATTTAAATACAAAGTTTATATATGTATTTTTCAATAGAATAAAAGATTTAATCACAAAGAATTACAGAGATAGTACAAAATAAAAATATTTTATTAAAATACATAAATTTTTCTTGTAAAAAAACTTGGCGCTGCTAGACCTGGAAATTTTAAATAAATAAATAAACTTATCCTATACTTAATTATAAGCCGCATTATTCGCCGTCGTCACGCACACCCATATCACTCGCTCGCACATACACACCACGCTAATAATCATTTTGTTACTCCCGTCGCATTCTTCTATGAATTATTTTTATTTATTGTTATCCTTATTTATTTAAAACTAGCTGGTTACCCGAGCTTCGCCCCGGAGGACATATGTAATAAGACACGCAAATACTCTCTCTCTCTCTCTCTCTCTCTCTCTCTCTCTCTCTCTCTCTCTCTCTCTCTCTCTCTCTCTCTCTCTCTCTCCTCTCTC
>NW_027250350.1:0-25319 GCF_030848795.1 Temnothorax nylanderi | reverse complement strand
CCACGGGCAAGAGAGTCCTCAGGGCCAGATCAAAAGCCAGGTTCCACAGGAGAGGACCCAACACAGATCCCTGTGGGACCCCCCTGCGAACCCTCCTCGTACGTCTAACTCCTTTCGCATCCCTGAACCGAATCCTTCGGTCTCTAAGATAGGCCTCAACGATGCGGCGGAGATATTTAGGAATACGCTTAGCTCTAAACGCGTATCTAATGCCAGAAAGCTTTACTGAGTTAAACGCATTTATTATGTCGAGGGATAGTGCCAGAACCCCCTTCCCTTTTGCACGAGCCTCCGTAATGATTTTTTTGACGAGGAAAATGGCGTCAACAGTTGAGCGCGACCTCCTAAACCCAACTGATTCTCATAGATCGCATCCCGTTTCTCATCTAACCAGTCTTGATCCGATTTGCTATTACCCTCTCGAACGTTTTGCCGATCTCGTTCAGAAGGCAAATAGGTCTAGCCTTGGGCACCTCTCCCAAGGGGGGGCCTCTCCCTTGGGGATTAAAATGAGATCTGCAACCTTCCAGCTGGGTGGAAAAATACCGTGCTTGAGAAGAATGTTAAAGCACTGGGCCAGGCGTCCCAACATTACCGGGGGAAGCCTGCTGAGAGCGATGGCCTTGAAGCCATCTGGTCCGGGAGCCGTATTTGGCCTCTTCTTACTCTTGATAACATCAGCAACTTCACGTTCGGTAACAGGATATCTATCCGCCTCACAGTCGCCAAGATCCACCTGCTTAAGGTCACTACCGACCGGAAAGACCATCCATCCAGCAGTTGTTCAAGAATGGGCAGTTCCAAGGTAGACGACAAACCTGGAGCGGGTTTCCTCAATTTGTTGAGGACAAGTTTGTAAGCTAGCCCCCAGGGTCTTCATCTAATTTGGCGATCAACTCCTGCCATGACTCGTTTTTTGTACGACGGATCTCCAAGTCGCAATTTTCTATTCGCCTCAATGTAGGCCCTCCTCTTGAGTTCCGATAACTTAAGTGAGTCCGTGCGGCGGCCACGGGTCTACAATCTCCTTGCAGAGATGGATTCAGATCTTAGCCTTGATATTATTTCATTCCACCAATATACAGAGTTTGGCTTACGAGCGCGAACGCGCGGAACAGAGGCCCTGCAGGCATTTAAGATGCAATGGTGAATCCAGCGATCAGTTTATAGTTGATCATGTAGTTCTCGTCATCGGAGTGACCGCGCACGACCATCCACAGAAGCCTTATACAGGTCAGCATCTATCTTCCGAAAGTTCCAACGCTGAAACGCAGGAAGAGCACAGGTACTCCGAGAAGAGTCGAGATATGGAACGTCACACAGCGGTGATCCGACAACGACTCCAGGTCCACACGAACCATCCAATCAGTGATTCTGCCTAATAGGTCAGGAGAAACCCACGTCAAGTCGAGAACAGAGGCACCCTGGTGGCTCTCAAAGGTAGGAACGTTGCCAGAATGGCGAGTCGCAAATCATATTGTGCGGCCCATGCGACAAGAAGATCACCCTCCAGATTAGGGCGATGGGCTCCCCAGTAGTCCGAGTGGGCGTTAAAGTCGCCACACACCACAGCGGTTAGCGCCCCCAGGAATGCCCGAAAAGAGGGCAGTAATTCATCAAGAAAAGATGCATACTGATTTATGTACATTAGGTGAAATGTATGACGAGGAAATATACAGATCATTGTACTTGACGATTACTGTATTTTCGCCCGGAGCCACAAGTACTGCAGGGTATTTAGCGAAGCAAGAGTTAATATAAATGGCAGCCAATTTATTAGAGGACAAGAACCATTGCTGAGTGCCGGGCATACGGGCAGGCTCCGATACCACGCACACCGCGGCACCCAGTTCGTTCGCATTTAAGATCAAAGAGATCTTGGGCCTCTCTACTGCGATTTAAGTTTACCTGTATAAAGGTAGTCATTTAGCGATTTCTTTTTATAGGCCTAGCGGTACCGAGTCCCTCTCAAAACATGAGTCCAGAGAACCAAGGCGATGGTTACTCTGTTTACCGCTACTCGCACAGACAAACACAATGCGGGTCGTTTCCTGCAGTCTTCTATTTTGTGACCCTGCGCGCCACATCGGAAACAGTGGCCGCATGGTTCTCCTGGTACGTGCAGATGTTGCTCACGTGGCCAAAGCGCCAGCACTTAAAGCACTGCACGGGCCTAGCCTTTAACAACTGGACCCGTGCAGCCGTCCAGCCAATCCTGATTTTGCCCGGACCAGCTATCGCAACCGCCGAGGCAAAGTGGGCATTAGCCCAGACAGAGAAGAGGCCATTTCTCATGGGTCTAATATTACCGATCTTGATCTGGCTTACGTCGCAGTTGCCCGTGGAAGAAATTACATCCATGATGTCCGAGGGCGTAGTTGAATCATCCATGTTCCAAATGTTGATCTCTCCCGTTTAGTTGGTCTGGTGACTCTCACAGAAGAATCTCCCAGGACGTCTCTCAATTTCCCAGCCAAAGTATCGGCCTTCAAAGCACCATCAGTACCGGGTATCTCAATAACAGACCACCGTTTACACCTTTCCTAATTCTAGATGATTCAATACCCAGATTGTTCAGAGGTATGTTATCACTGGCCTTCTTCAATATGTCTGAGTAAGATACCTTCTTAGGATCCGCACTAGTGATTAAGACCGCGGAAGTTCTGGGAGGTCTCCGCTGAGTCCCGCTACGTTGAATTCCTCCCGTAGTGGCAGATCTGTCACGCAGATTATGCCGGTTCTTCACCTCCATGTCCGGATCGTTGACCACCGGACTCCGAAAAGAGGTCCTGCGAGTCCCTCCCGAGACAGTCCTGTCGACAGGCTTCCCATAGTCGACACTTTCCTGCTGAGCTGGTGTCTCCGCTCGACCAGCTTGGTAATCTCCTTGCTCAACTCCTTGATCTCGGATTTCGCCGCGGTGGTCGAGCCGTCCTCCGAATCCTCAACCCAATCGGAGGATGAAATCCGATGGATTCTACCGAGACGCGTACCATCGTAAGAAGATCTTCCGTGGTTATCGCGTACGAGATCGCCAGTGCCCGTGTCACTGTCCCCTTCCAGAATGGGAGTCAACGCCCGACTCAATCAAGGGTCCATTTCTTAGTGATATGATCCTCACTGGTAATGCTGGGCCGTATCCTACTTCTAGTCCTCCCTCTCTGGCTTCTTTGTGAAGAGGTCTTGGTGGGGGAAGGTCAGAATCGGTGCGTTGTTCATTGGTTCAACATGCTGTATTGTCAAAGGTGGATCCATCCTCGCGGCGCCCAGCAGGCTCAGAGGTCCTCTCAGTACTTGGTCCTCGGGAAGACCCAAAAACAAAAGGCGGAGGGTTCCGTCTAATTCTGGCGCTATCCTCTAGTGCAGACAACCTCTGTTGAGGTTATTCATTTCCTTCCTCAATCTGTTGTTTTCATTAATTATGGAAGTATATTCCTTTTTGGTTTTTCCTCCGTTTTCCTGGAGGCACGGAGCTCCTCAGATAATTTTGTTATCTGAACCTTGAGAGTAGAGATGTCTCCCGCGTCGTCCAGTCTCTCCACCAAGGTCTTGATGATTTCTTCCAGATTGATTAGGCCCTCCTTCATTGACCTGCTAAGCGGGCCCGCAAATCTCTGGCTTCCCACTCGGATTTTTTCCACCTTATTGAAACACTCGGAAGCCAGCTCCGAAAGCTTTTCAGTTTCCAGTTCTCTAATTTCACCTCCCTCAAGAGCTCTCATGCAAGTCGTTGCTGCCAAAGTACCCGCTGCCGCGGGAGTAGTGCCTCCAATAAGGACTTTCACCTTCTTTCCCGCAATGTACCTTGTCTTCTTTTGGGGGTTTTTTCCTGGCAATGAGGCTTCGTCAGGGGAGAAAACTCCGCCTTTCTCTTATTCGCTTCTCATAGAAAACTCGGACCCGAGCTCCTCCTCATCAGAGTCGAGAACGTAAGTAGTACCCTCTGCAACCTCGATGTCCATATTTTCTCTGTTTCTAACTGTGAAGTCCACCTCAGCGAGATGGTCCAGCTCAGACGATGAACGTTGCTGTTCCAAAGAGGCAGGGACCGGGCGATCAAGGTAGTCGCCATCCAAAATATCTCTAACCATATCAGTAGGTTCAGCAACTCCTTCTCCCTTTTCCTCTTTATCTTCCCTGACGGAACCCTTGCCACTAATCGCCCACTCAGGGCGCAGATTTTCATCCTGTCTATCCTTCTTCCTATCCTTATCTGTTTCTTCAGCGGTAGCTTTTTCGCCACCGGTGCCCGCTGGCAGCGCCGATGGCACTACACTGAGAGAAAAGAAACGTTGTACCAACTTAAAAGTGAATAGTAAAATTAACTTTTCTCTTGTTTAGTTGTTACTACAACCTACTTCAGTAGTATCTACTGAACTTTTCAGTTATATTCACAGCGTTGTCCGGTAGGGGTAACGGTTCACTAGTTCTGTCAATGTAACGTAACCTATTACGGTGTTTCCAAACGCAGGCTTTCTCGTGTACGTGTTTAATCAAATAAAGATATGGACAAATTTGTTGAAAATATTCTGACACAGTGGAATTTAAGTTGTTTAAATGAAAAATTTAAACGTAAGTATTTATTCCTACATATACATGTATTATATAATTCGCATGCTCTTTCTATTATATCTTGTAAACATTAAGGTTAAAGTTATATATAAATTAAAAACTTTTAATCAAGTTTCTCATTTTAATAATTAAGTAATTTTTAACTCGACTGAACTGGCAATATATAACATCTTTTTGATATGAACATAGAAACACCGTGAGCCAACTTGGTTTGTCGGATTCACACAGCATTTTTGCCAGTTCAGTCGAGTTAAAAATTACTTAATTATTATTCTATACACTGGCGTAAGAAATTATCACTTCTGTTTCTCATTTTACTTTAACATTTTTGATATTATGAATGATTAGAAAAAAGTAAAAAGTTAAATATAATGCAGTTTTTATTATTATTTTATTATGTATTACAAAATTTTTCCATGATAATATGGTAAGTAATGATTTAATTTACTTAATGAATATGTAAATTAATGTTTTATTTTGACATTGTACATTAAATGTCAATATTTTAATTTGGAACTGTTTTTACAACTTTGCTTTAAAATGTTTAAACAATTTTAATACTTTATAATTAACTTTGTAAGTACGAATAATGTGTTTAAATTGTTCTTTTAAATATTGCATGATCATATCATTTTATTAGTTAATTATAATTTTTAGTAAAATTGCTGATTTACAAATGGGTATTAGTACAAATGAATAAAACTTTTTGTGATTTTATTTCTTTTTAAAATAACATTATTTTAAACTTATACTTATTGAGTTTTCTTAATATTTAATTTTATTTAAAAGAGCATTGAATTTATTTTGCAGAATGTGGTATAGATGAAGAAGTATTCAGACAAATAGATAATGATTTTTTAGATCAGTTATTTGATAAATCTGAATGTGGGTTCAGGAAGAAATTTGAAATAAGATTGGGTGTCTGGAAAAGTGGTGGTGGTTCTTTGCATGACGAAAAACAAAATAAATGTTATGAAAAATCAGAATTAACAAATGATTACACAAATGATTTTGCTTCTGAATCTAATACTAATTTTTCACTCAATCATGATGATTCACTTGCTACAATAAATCATAACATGCATACTATATCTACAAATGATACCACTAATACGTCATTACTTGATCTGATAGATGTTGAATCAATGAACGTGATCACAGTTATGCGTATGTCATTTGTATATTCTAATCTTTATAATGTAGTAAATAAAATTTCTTAATTTTATTTATATAATTTCTTTATACATGTTCTCTTTATTAAAATTTTTAAATGTATATTCCAAACAATATTTTTTATTTCTATTTTTATACAACTAATTTATATAATTTGTCATTAAATGAATGCAGTTGCTAACTCTCAAATTTAAATTTAATATTTAAAGTTGTTATATTGTCAACAATAAAAAATTAAAATTATTAACATTTACATTCTAAATAATTTTTTAGTAATTAATGTTATTTATAATTAATACATTAATTCTATTTACGTATTAATTTAAGGCAAAGTAAAAATTTAAATTCTTGAAAATAAAGAATGAAAAATTCTGCGCTTTTTTTTACTGCAGTCTAGTAAATTTCTTATATAATTAATTTTTTTGTTGTTTGTTTGATTAACAGCTAGACCAGTTAATAAAATAGCTGATTTGCTGAAATGTACAGTCAAAGGCAAGATAATTATGCAAACATTTAAATTATTTAAAAATATTGATACCAGGTTGCTATCGGAACTTGTAATTGAAAATGAATTTGAAACTTCAGGATATAGGTATACAATTAGTTTTATTAAAAAGGGGATCTCAAAAGATAAAATTAATTTTATTTTTAAAACACTAAGAAGTCATGTACTATTACGAAGTAAATATTTAAACATATACAAAAAAAATATTTGTTAATACTTCTTATATATCTTCTGTTTACTTTCATCTAAAATCATATTTAATATTATGGAAACAAGTATAAACAAATGTGACAAAAGTTTTGTTATTTGTTAAAGAACAAATAAATAGTTTGTTATTTTTCTAAAACAAACAAAATATGTTAATATTTTTAATTATATTTTAATATTTCTTCATTAACAGAATAACTAAAGAAAGATTTATTGGATTGGCGAGAGAATTGGCAGAAATTTTTGTAGTGCCACCTAAAACAGTTGAAGAGGCAGCAAAATTGTTTTACTATCCTTTTCAAAAAGCAACAGCAGGTCATAAGTGTGTCCATCCTGGTGGTATTCTTTATGATAAATACCTCAACTATCGTAGAAAATTGATTCACTGTCAATTAATATCACATGATGAACAACAGATAGAAGGTGTGGCTTACAAAATAAGTAAAATCAAGCTTTGCTTGGTATTACTTATTTTGAAAAAACTCGAACAAATTTATTTTATAATTTCATTTCTTGATTTTTAGATACACCTATCGAAATTGCTGACCACGCCATAAAATGGTTGGAAGTCAATGATGAGCCAGAACAAGAAGTTATCACGAAATGGAATGAGACATTTCATTTAAGAATTCCTTGTAAAAAAGTAAAGAATTATTTTTTACAGTTTAAATGTTTAAGATCGACTTTTGGCCACATACTAGTGAGTTTCACTTTCGACTTCTTAACATTACGTAAAAGTAATGGTTATACATTTAAATATTATTATATTTCTAGTTATCTTATGATTTTGACAAAATTTATCCCAATGCGGAAACTAAATTTAAAGAAGAGTGGGACACAGTAGCTCCATTGATAATACATTATGCTAAATCCAAAAATAAATTAAATCCATCAGATGAGGAATTAATTCAAGCAGGTATATTTATTGAATGAAATGTTTTTATTTAAAATAAATATTATTGCGAATATAACTTAAATTAATTTATAAAAATTTGATTAACACTTTGATTAAAAATAAAGTTAATAATAATTATAAAAAATAAACATTTTAAAATAGCGATGTATTTTATATGACATATTATGACTGTTATTCATAATATACTTATATTTCGACAAACTCATTGAGGTATTGATCATGTTGCATTGATGTTTAATTAATGCAACGCTATATCACAATTGCTTATGAATATTTTTTTCTGAAGTTAATTTTATATTGTAAAATTTAATTTAAAAATGCGCTTTTTGAAATATTTTTAGTATTACTTTTATTTGAATACGTCTGTATATGTGCGTGAATATGCGGTGCGCGTGCCTGTGTATATCTGTGTATGTGTGCAAAATATATTATTTAAGTTAATGATTGATTTTATTATTGTAGGAAAAACGAATATTTTAGCACTATTGTGTTTATCGAAAATTCTCGGGACAATTCTTCGCAAAAGAAAAGATTCTGATATTACTTTTGGATGTTTGTTACAAGATGTAACGAATTCCTTTATACTTCATGTTAAGGTATAAGCTTAAATTAATTAAAAATAATAAGCACTTTTCTTCATTGTAGTTATAAAATTGTATAAATTATAGTTTATTAATTTTTCTTTAGTCGCTTGATGATTTAACGGAGTTTAAGAATCGAAGAATCGAAGAGTCAAACAAAAGTGGAAATAAAATTGGACCTTACGTCGCAATTATTGGAAATATAAAAAAACTTGATGATTCCGAAGATGAAGATGAACAGGAATATAAAGTATTTTTAATTATTAATGATTTCAATTTTGAAATAAAATCAAACAGTGTAATTGAAGCGGTCGACTATTGTTTTAAATCGTTTTTTGCGTTGAAAATAGATTTTTCTGCAGAATGCAGGCACTTATGGGTGTTTCTTCAAATTTATTTTTATAAGATTGAGTGTCAAAAAATCAAAATGTATGCTACTGTTACAAAATTTATTAATAGATTGGATGAACTCCGCATTAACGATAGTTAGTTTCGTATAATAGTACATATATTTCATTTGTTTTATGAAAATTTGATTATTCAATGATTTATGAAAATTTGAGTATTTTTCAGATTTAATATTCATATTCACATATAAAAAAATATTTTTTGTAATACTGAACAAATAAATTTTTTTTCTTATATTTCATTATTGCATTTCTATATTTATTTACAAAATGATTAATTTAGAAGACGAAATGTTGAAGCTTACATTGCAATTATACAATAATCCTTTAATATCATTAAAGACAGTACAATTTATTGTCGATAAATTAATAAACTTTATTAACGTAATATATGTGAGGTACATTGAAGAGAAAGGAAGCCAATTAAATAAGAGTACACATGAATTAAGTAATATCATTAAAGCTATATCAGAAGACTCAAAACAAATTTTTAACAAATTTAGTACAGAACATCTTAGATTTGAATTATATAAAAAAAAGGATCTCTTAACGTTTTCAAAAGCATATGAAATTAGCCGAACGTTTAATAATATAGTTGAAAATAATCAAGTGTGTATCACGGAGAAAAAAATTTATGCTCAATATATTCCTTTAAAATGGAGCTTGAAAGTAATGCTCGAAATACCTGGATTATTTGATTTGCTAGTAAGTTATATGAACGAATTAGAAAAAGAAACAAATATAATAAGTAACTTTATTCAATCTGATTGTTGGAAAAAGTTAAAACGTTCCCCGGATTTCGAAAACAAATTTGTAATTCCGATTTTTATATATGAAGACGAATTTGAAGCAGGCAATCCTCTCGGTTCAAACGCAGGAAAGAACAAACTAGGCGGTGTGTACGCATCTATACCGTGTTTCCCTCAATACATCACATCTCAGTTAAAATATATATTATTAACAATTTTATTTTATGCTAATGATCGTAAAGAATACGGAAATAAGAGTATTTTTCATCCATTAATAAAAGAACTAAATGAATTAAAACATGAAGGTTTAGTTATAAACGTTAACAACAAACAGCATAAAATTTTTTTCCAGTTATGTTTAGTTTTAGGTGACAACTTAGGTCTTAATGAGATTCTAGGTTTCACTAATAATTTTTCATCCGGTAAACCTTGTAGAATTTGTAGTGCCTCTATAGATCTAATTAATGTTTTAACTAGAGAAAATAAGCAGCTATTAAGAACACCGGCATCTTATAATAAAGACTGCAATAAAAAAAATTCTAGTAAAACTGGAATTGAAGAGTCATGTGTTTTTAATACAGTAAACGGTTTTCACGTTTGTGATAATATTTGTTTAGACATAATGCATGACATTTTTGAAGGTACTGCTAATTACACAATGGTAAATATTTGTCGCGATTTGATTTATAATCAAAAGTTATTTTCTCTGGAATTTTTAAACGACAGAACGCAAGCCTTCAAATATGGTTCAGTAGAAAATTCTACTAAAATACCTATTATAAAAAAAGAGCATTTTAAAAATAGGAATAAATTTAAAATGTCCGCAGCTGAAATGATAGCTTTTACTAAATACTTTGGGTTACTGGTTGGTGATAAAGTACAAGAAGACAACAGTGTTTGGGATTTATATATTATGTTTCGAAAAATCGTGGCTATCGTAACTTCTCCACGAATTGTTCAAGGACATATAATTCAATTAGAGGTATTAATTCCCGAGTTTTTGTGTATGTACAAAGAATTATACGGGCCCTTAAAATATAAATTTCATAATATGACTCACATTGCTCGCTGTTTAATGAAGAACGGACCTCTGGTATACTATTGGACTATGAGATACGAGTCAAAGCATAGGCAACTTAAATTTTCAGCTGTCGCTACTAACAATAGAGTCAATTTAATAAAAACTATATGTAATAGAAGTCAACTACAATTGGCATATTTACGATTATGTAACGATCAACAGTATAATCGCCTAATAATTAATAGCAGTGAAGATATTGATGCATATACACGAAAACTATATTTTCCAAACAGTGCAGATGGTGAACGCATCCTATCAACAATATTTATTGAATTTAAAGGATTAGAATATAGAATTAACATGGTTGTAGTAGTAGAAATAAGTGATAATGTGCTTAGTTTTGGAAAAATTTTAAATATTTTCATAAAAGACGAGAATATATATGTACTATTACAACGTTTGAACAATATTTGTTTTAATGAGCATTATTATGCGTACAATGTTGAAATATGTAAAACATACTTTCTCAAAAATATTAATGCTTTACCTGATATTCATCCGTGCGTTTTAATAGAAAAAGAAAATTCTACATATTTTGTTGCTACAAAATACATATTGTAAATAATTAAGATAATTGACGATGTCTGCTTTTGTAATAACTAGATTTTATTTTAAAAAATTTCTTTCCATCACTCGAAGTACTCTTTTTCTACATTACATTATTTACATTATCTTTAATACTTAAATAGTTATAAATTCTTTTATTTAAGGTCCATCTACGCGCTTGAATCAGCTGAATTATAAAAACATGTAACTGATATTAATGATTAATATACACATAACAAAACACTTCATAATATTATATAATATTTATTTCATTAATAAAATTTATTGATGTACTAATGAATAATGTACCTCAACTATATATATATATGTATATATTTAAAAATGTTGGCACTACGCGATGGTGCCCCCTTTACAGCGCTCGGCCGCTTTAGCACGCGCGTGAAGTGAAAAAAACAGCACCGCGATCCGGTCTCTACTGATAAATTCAGTAGTTTTTACTGAAGAAGCATGTAGTTGCGGTTATTATAGATGGTTCTGTCATATTTACTGACGTAATGCTGCTGATGTTACTGAACATGCGTTACTGTACTACTTCAGTTGGAACTACTGAACTTATCAGTAGACACAACGTTTCTTTTCTCTCAGTGCACTGCCCTTCCCTTAGCGGCTGCACGCATTTCCTCCATGGTGACCCCGAGCTCCTCGTCCCACTCTACGACAGGTGGAGCGGGACCACCGGTGGCCCTCTCCCCCGGATCATCGGGGAAGAGGGTATCAACCACCTCTTCGAGGAACCCGGGGTCCATGGTCTCCGTCACAGGGGGCGCCCAGGGCCTCAACTTGTTCAGAACTATCTGATATGGGCGCCCCCATGGCTCCTGGTCCAATTCCCGGAGCATTTCCTCCCAGCCGCGGTCCTTGGCCGCCTTTATCGCCCGGGAGAGGGCCCGCCTGGCCGAGCGGTAACCCTCTCCCGCCTCCTCAAGACGCTCCGGATCAATCCGGCGGCGTCGTCTGGCGCGCAACCATAGGCGTCTAGCGTGGACGGATGAGCGCCTTAGTTCGGCGATCTCCTCCGTCCACCAATACGCCGCCTTCCTCGGGTGAGGTTGTGACCGGACGTCACTCCGTGGGATCGTGGATCACGCGAAATTCCGATTTATCAGCCAGATTTGCCTATCAAACGGTCGCCACTCGGTTTTACCTCTGTCTACCGAGAAGGTAAGTATGGAAATAGTCGCCTGACGTTTAAACGATACTTTATTAATTCTCTCTTATTTTCAGGTTCTCGCCGCTGGATGGATCGCCGCCTCGACGCTGGATCGCATCTCGGAACTCCTTCGGACGACGGCGGGTCGCTCGCCGACGGAACAGGTAAGTAGAATATAAGTATGTTTAGTTAATCGTCAATTTTCTATTTCAGCCTCTCGCCCCGGATGGATCTAAGCCGCCGCTGACTGCCCCAGATCCTCGCCTTATCGCATACTGGAACGCCGCTGGACCATGATGGATCGATGCCGTGGGACGAGGTACGTAGCAGGTAAGTAATATCAATTAACTTGACACTGCGTATATTAACAAACGATTGATTTATTTCAGATCGTCGCCCTCGATTACAATTCAACTTCGCAAATTATGCGCGCCACGCTGACACAATAGTCGAACGCCTTTATAATTAGTAATTAATTACCGCTCGCGTCTTCGTTGCGAGTTACTTTAACGCGCTGGTACGCGGGAGTGCTGGGTTGTAATATATCGCTGCGCTAAACTACGCACTAAGTCCGTGTTGCACGAGTGTTACCGAAGAACGTGTTACCGCGACCACGATATCCGAGCGACTGCCTCGAGTTACCGTGCTCGCGCTGCGTCCCCACCGCGGGCCGTCGCTCCCACTCTCTCGGCCTACTACGCTGCGGTACCAGGCCGTGCCAGCTTTCACCATTTTTTGCCTGTTTACGATTTCCCCGATCATGCGTGTGCCGCGTGCCGAGCTTCCGGAACCTTCTCTCGCGCGGCCCTTCCCGGCGCTCCTTCCCGCGCCTTTACGCGTAGCGCGGGGCCGCTGTGCCCGGCGATGATGGTCTCCGTTCGGGTTTGCGGCGCCTCCACTCGTCCAGGCTCGCCGCGCATGCGTGTGCTGACGATTCCTCGCGTCGTCCTAATTTTCTGACCTTGTTCGCACACTTGGGTCAATCTGACCCGGTTCCGCTATCTCGCAAACTAACTATCGGAGCTTCGCGGCGTGTCGCCTCACGAGTCCCGCGCTTGCCGCTAGTTGTGCCCCGAACGTTACCTCTTTTTAGCCGACTCACTCGGTTCGCACACCTGGGTCTATCTGACCCGGTTCCGCTCTTTCGCAAACTAACTGTCGGAGCTCCGCGGCGTATCGCTGTATGACCTTCACGTGCGCCTCCGGTGGTGTCGCCAACGCCATCTCTTCTAACTCGACTTACTCGGCTCGCACACCTGGGTCTATCTGACCCGGTTCTATACGACAAGGAACGCTAGCCATATGTGCTCTTCGGACTCGCATATCCGGTGTTATTCGCTATGGTTGGCCGATGGCCATCTTCGGGGTCGCCGTTACCTCTGGCCCGTCGGCCGTCGTTACCTCCGGCGGGGTTTTCCGCCTTATTTCGTCCTCGACTACGTGACCGAAGCGAACGGTTGCAAGGTCTGGATCGTGGCATCCCAGCGTCACACGCGTGTGACATAATCTCCCCAATCCAGGCCGCGTGTTCATCCACCTCCTCCGGCACAGAGATGTCGTCTACCCACAACGACGTTCGGATAAACGCCCGAAAAAAATCCGGGTCCATCCGGCGCAGCGCTCACTTCGGGAAACGTGTGTTGGCCTCCCGGCGGCGGGCCCGGACCTCAGGGGGGAGACCGGGAGAGACATCTCGATGAACAAGTGGTCCGAGAGAGTCTCTATCTCCTCGGCCACCCTCCATCCCCTGATGCGTCGTGCGGCGGGGGGACTGGCCCATGTCAGGTCGACAATAGACCCCCCACTGTGCCGCACGCAGGTCCGGGCACTGCCGGTGTTTACCAGCACCAGACCCAGGCTCGCCGCCCAATCCGCTAGGATCCGTCCTCTCGCATTGGTGACCGGGGAACACCAAAGTGCCGATTTGGCATTGAAGTCCCCGGCCACCACCACCGGACCCGGCGGGATCCTCGCGTGGCACTCTCGGATATCCTCGAGATGCTCCTCGAACTGGGCCACGTCAAACCGGGGGGGAATATAAACCCCGATCACATTGACGTGACCCCACTTGACAGCGACGAACCCGTCCCCCGCTTCGAGACGAGAGCAGGGAACGGGCTCACCCGTCATTCGCCATGTTATGGCCACCGAGCCGTGCCGGTCGACCGCCCAGCACGGGTGATTGGGCGGCACCCAATACGGCTCGGCGGCCATTCCCAAGCCACTGCCGCGCTCCGCCATCGTGTGCAGGAACACGTCCTGCGAAGCGCGACAGTGGTTAAGATTTGCTTGGCCTTTGGGCCATTAGTGACAGCCCTCTTTAGAGGCCTCCACCTCTTTTTCTATCTCAAGCCCGTCGTCGGGCAGAGCCGCTGTCAGCGGATCCCTCGTCTTGTCGTGGTGCTCTATCTCAACGGGCAGCTGCCCATCGATGTCGGCTGGTAGAGCTTCCGGGGGTAGCAGCGAAACCCGTTGCTGCTGTTCCGGCGGGAGTGCCGGTCCCCTATCCTTTCTACGACGCTGGGCCTTGGGCCTCGTGTCGTGGCCGCCCTTTTGACAGGGGTCTTCTTAGGGACAACCACGTCGACTCTCTCTATACCCGTAATAACGGGCAGTAGGCGGGAAGGTTCGGGAACCGTCTCCACCTCCATCGCAGTCGTCTCATCCCTGGTGGAAGAGGGCTTTGCTTTTGGCGCTTTGCCGGCCTTCCTACCAGGGGCCGTTGGTGCCTTGCCCTTACCCGACTTAGATATCGGTTCCGGGGCAGAGCGCTTTGCACCATCCCCCGATCGACGCTCTGGCATCGCGGCTCCAATAGTGGCGACCAGCTCCTGGAACATGCCACGCATCTGGCTAGAGAGGGCCGTAAGGATTCTATCCTCTATAGTCTGGCCTTCTGTAGCCAGGGCTCCGGGAGAAACCGCCTCCTCCAAGAGGGTAGGACCCGTTCCTTGAAGAGCTGGTCTGTAGACCGGCGGTTGACCATCTCGCTTCAGCTCGTCCAGGATTTTGCGACGCTTAATCTCGGCCGCTGCCTTCTCTTGTTCTTCCTCATCAGAGGCAGATACCTCCTTGTCAGATGAGGCTGGGATGACAGTTGATCTTCCTGTCTTCTTCTTTGGCCTTAGTCCGATTCTCCCTGAATCGGAACGTGGGCCGTCAGGGTCCACGTCCACATCCATGTGGACCGCAGACTTCTCTTGAGCTTCCTTGATCGTCCAAATCCCTCAGCCTTTGCTCCTCCTTTAAGCGCTCTATTCTAGCAAGCTCCGCCTTTTTTACCTCATAGTCCCCAGTAGTCACAGGTCTACCCTGCTTTCTCTTGGGGATCTTTGACGGTAAGGCCGCCGGCTCGGAGTTGGCGACGCCAGTGACGTCGATCTCCTCCATATCTTGGTCAGAGTCCGTCGCGATGGACTCAGCGTCATCGAGGGAGTCCACGGGCTCGGTCCTCTGGATTCTTTTTAAGAAATCCGTGCTTCTCTGTAGGACCTTATCCTCTTCCAATCTCTTCTTAAGAAGAGCAGCGGCGGTTTTGGCGCTCTTTTCAGCCCGCTTAGAGGAGAAATTCGCTTCCAGAGATCCAGAGGCCTTAGCCCCCTGAGATGCTCTTTGGGCGCTCCTTTCCCTAGCGCTCTTCGGACCTCTCGGCTCCACCGGAGGCTTCTTAGAGACGCCAGAGTTCCTCCCTCCCTTGGCAGCGATAGTATCTTCGCCAGGTGGACTCGCCGTCAATCCATTTAGTGGCCCATCGCTTGTTGACGACGAGAGGGTGGCTGGGACAATACCCCCTACCCGCCGGCCCCTGGGTTCCGATCCCAGGGAGTTTACTTTCTTCTTATCACTCATTTTCCATATTTTTAAGGTGGTTTATTTTCGGGGTGACCTTTCCCTAGGCTGGTTGGGTTTCTAGTTTCACGAGCCCAGCCTGCCCGAGCTCGGGTATCCCCGGGTTCGCCAAACCCGTGTCGGGGACGCCCACTGGAAAGTCCGGCGGCCGCCCCCGACCCCTGGGAGCTCCGCCCGCCGATCGACGCCAACCGGAGGAGTCCGATCATCCCCCCCAACGGGCTAAGCGAGAGGACCGGCCGAGCAAGCTCGATCCCAGCCTCCCGCCGCCCGCAGGAGACAGGGGTACATGGACCCCCCCTCAGCAGACGCCATCGACGGGCTATTATACTCACCGCCGGCCCTCGTTGCCGGCGGCAGGGACAACACCGGCCCTCACCCGGAAACGTCCGGGCGGCCCCGCGGCGTGTCCTTCCTCCCTGGGCTGCCCGGCCCCGACCTCGGATCAATTCCGAGCGGCCCGGACAACCCCCGGTGAGCCCACAATCCCACGATCTGCCGGAGCACCGGCGTGCAATGGATGGAGGAAGGCCCACCCCGTCCCGATTGCCGGTGGAAGCATAACAAGCCCCTAACGGTCCCGGCCGACCGGGCGTTTGAATTCAGGGTCGCCATCCCTTACCGGCCGTTGGAATCTGGGTGGCCGAACCCAGACCCAGACTCCTAAGCAGGGCAGCCGGTCCCCCGGTTTTCTGTCAGGGTTTTCCTTCCTTTAGGACGGTTGGGAGAGCTAAGCTCTTCCCTCACGGCACCGTCCGGTCCGAGTAAACTTTTTATAGAGGGCGCCTCACTCGCGAGTCCCCGAAGGAACTCCCCGGTCTCCGCCAGCCCGAAGACTGACGGAGATTACGGTCTGATGTGCTCGGGACCCCGGGTGCGCAAGTACCCGTATCGGGGAAGGCTCCTAGGGGCCCCTAAGGGCCCCCGGTGGCCTCCCCCGACCCCTGGGGGAGAAATACCCCCTTAGACCAGGCCATTTGCGACCTCACATTCATTCATTTTCCCCTCCCTCCCCGCTTCCTCCGTCACCTTCCTTTGTCTTCATCCGCTTCCTCCGACTCTGCGTCACTCCGCCTCCCTCCTTCCTGTCTCGGCTCTTCTCTTTCGCCTACAGCCCCTTCTTCTTTTCCTCCTTCTCCTCGTCCGAGTCCATCAGGAGCTTTTCCTCCATCCCTCTCGTGATCTCATCCTCCTCAGACCTCCCCGCCGTCCTGCTTTCCACCATTCTCTCTTCTAATCTCCTTTCTTTCTCCCTTCTCTCTCAGTCCCTCACATCTACCGACTTATCCTCATCTATTTTCACCCTTAACTTGTTCCCTGCTTTTCTCCTTGCCTCCAGCACCCGTCACTTCTCATCCTCATCTCCCAGCTTTACTAGTATCGTTAACCAGTCCCCTCCCTGTCCTACCACCCTTACCTCTCTTACCTCCGCCTTCACCTTCAGACCTTCCGCAAACAGCTCCTTCACTTTCATCCAATTTGATTCCTTCCCACCTTTTCTTCTCGATCCTTATTATTACGTTTTTCCTTCTCCTTTCGTCGTCGCTTCCTTTCTCCTCCCCTGCCCACCACTTCCTCTTCCCTGACTTACCTTCACTCTCCTCGCTCTCCTCCCTCTTCCTTTTGCAACCGCTTTGCTCCATTCTTTCCACCCTTCTATTCAGTCTCTTTACCTCCTCCTTCAGCTTCTCTATCTCCTCATCCTTCCTCTTACCACCCTCTTTCACCTCCTTTAACATCTTCCTTACTTTCTCTTCAACGACCTCCTCCACCGCTTTCTTCTCTATTATAATTCTCCCTTTACATTCCATCCTGGCTATCTGCAACATGTATAATCTATTATCTTTATCTGCCTCTGTCACTCCTCTTTCCATCAACCCCTGTATTTATCGTTTACCGTCTGCCTACCACCTTCTTCTGCGTAATCCTCTGTTTATTCTACTCTCCCCTGTCCTCCAACTCTCCTACACACCCTTTCTTACCCTCACTCCCTTACTT
The DNA here is from genome assembly GCF_030848795.1 of Temnothorax nylanderi. Lineage (NCBI taxonomy): Eukaryota > Metazoa > Arthropoda > Insecta > Hymenoptera > Formicidae > Temnothorax > Temnothorax nylanderi. Next base: position 7,564 of record NW_027250350.1, on the reverse strand, counting down.
GCTTCCTTACTTCACTTCTTTTTCCGTCTCTCCGCTTCGTCTTCACTCTACGGCTCTCTAACCCTTACTACCACCGCATGCTCGCCTTCCTCGATCGACCCTCCTTCTCGATCTATCGATTCTTTCTTTCGATCTTACCATTTTTCGCTGTCATGCGGACCCGGCCCTTCCTTCTCTCTCTCTCGCTCTATCTCCTTCCCCCGCCACGACCCCGCTACGACCCGTGCACGCGCGCCACCATGAGTCCCGGTGCTGCCTCTCTACGTCTCTACGTCCCGCAGTGCTGCCAACCCGCTCTTTCTGCGAGGCCGACACCCCTGCCGTCCCTTCCCCCTCACCTAACCTTTATCCTGCCCTTGCAGCCGTACCCTCCAGCGCAGCCACAGGAGCCGATCACACGACCAACCGTGCATATCACGGTGGACCCACGGATAATAGTGGAGCGAATGCAGGCGACGGGCGTGACCAGGTCAGCGGAGGACGAGCGTCCCAGCGGACCCGAGAGCAGTGCGGCCGGACAAAAGACCGGAGGTAACGACCGGCCGGCGGAGATAGCGACCGCGAGATAAACCTCCCTTAGAATGTAACGAGTCCGTAATGGATGATCATATTGCGGTCATACGTACAATTAAGTTGTTTCTGTTCATAATAAAGATATATACACATATATTTTGATAATTGGTGACGGGTAATATTATATAATAAACTATACGGGGAAATAAATAGATTAGGATAAGTTGCGAGCCGCGCTCGTATCAGATTACGTTTCGTGAGACCGAGTTGTCTCAGATTGACCATATAGCAGATCACACGAGTGATCCGACGACCCACGGGGGAGATAGCATAACCGCGAATGCGCGCTGAGAGAGAGATCCGCGAACACGCGAACCGAGCATCGAGGCCGGTAATTAATGATTCGGGCGAGCATAGGAATCGCATCGTCATCGTTCCGAACGATCCGCGGACGAAAAGGGCCACCAGGTCCGTAGATCGCGAACCCAGCGACTTCTGCGAGAAGTCGGCACACCGGCGCGTCAAGGAGGCGCCAATTAACGTGACGCACGGGTAGACGTCAAGCCCAGCACCAGGGCCCGCGAAAACGCGAGCCGGCAACTTCCGCGAGGCGAAACCCCGCAAGGCTATCGAGGGGGGTCCCCATAACCATCCCATGAGGACGGCGTCAAAGTCCGAACCCGGATTCGCGAAATCGCAATCCCGACCACTTCTCTAAAAAGTGACGACGGATTCACGTTCCGGGGAGTCCGACAAACACCCCGATACCGTTCCCGTCGACGTCAGGCACCGGGCCTGGAAAATCCGAGGCCGGGGATCGGACGCGAAATCTGCGAACGGATATCGCATGAGAGCTCCCACGGGAACCGACGTACGAAAGCGCATCGAAAAATAAACGAATTCCGATCCCGGAGGTAACGACAGAGAGTCGGGAGATAGCGAATTAAGTATCGCGGTGCGAAAGCGTTTCGAAATTATAATATGTAAAGCGTCGAGAATATTCCGTGTGCGAAATTCAATGTATTCAATAGCGAGCGAACAACGGCGAGCGGAAATTTCCACGAGCGAAGTAAACAAGAAGGAATGCGAGCAAAAACGGGCCGTGCGAGCACAAACACGTAGGAATGCGGACTCACGGTCGGAGAAAGTCGAGCGCGAGCCATGGTGGGGGAGCGCGAGAACGAATCGGCGAGGCCGAGCGCGAGCGAGGACTTGAGGCAGTCGCTCGACGGAGGTACACGCGTTAACACGTATCTGAGATACCCTCCGAGAACAATCGGGCACTTAGCCGCGGATACTATCGGCGCATAATAACTTAGCGTGCGAATCGAGTCTTGTAAATTCAATCAACAGTATTGGTCATTGGGATTGTAAGGCCACTCTGAAACAGAAAGTGTGTAAATTAGTCAATGAATAAATGATCATTGATTTATCTGAAACAAAAGTATTTCAAATTAGTGCGTACTTACCTGATACCTACCTGATCCTTTGAAGTCGGCGAGTCCTGGTCCAGCGGCGGTTCACATCCGGCGTTGGTGATCCATCGTTTTCCATCGGCGATCCAGAGTCACGGCGTTGGTGGTCCATCGTTGTCTAGCGGCGATCCAGCGGAGACGGGAACCTGAAACATAAAGAAATGGTTAATACTGTATTAGCGTTCTAACGAGACATACATACCATACCTTCTCGGTAGATTATTGGTTAAACCGAGTGGCGACCGGACAGTAGATCAACATATTTCGCGATTCTGAGCCGCCACTGAGCCCCGTCCGGTTACACCCTAACCTCTAAACACCTCTCTCCAAGTTTCAAATCTCCTGCCCCATCTGCCTCCCTCTCGGGGCCTCCTCCATTTTCCCGACCTCCTCCACGCCTCCTCCATCCTTTCCTCCGCTCTGCTCCACTCCTTCCGCCTCGCCTTCCTCGCAAATCTTCCTTTTCTCACCTCTTACCTCCCGTCCATCCGAACACTCCCACTCCCACCAACCATCCCCCAAGTCCACAAATATTCCCAACACATACCTGTACACGGACCCACTCACACACTCGCGTACACTATTCCACGCACTCTCGGTCGAACGTCCCTTCACGAACCCATGCTGTGCCTCACACATTCTACCTTTCATCAATCGCTCAAGCCTATTCATCAGTCGCTCCAACACTTTCCCAAGCACAGACAGCAGACAGATCGGTCTGTACGACCCGGGGTCCGACCGCACTTTCTCCGGGGACTTCAGTAGCACAATCACTTTCGCTCTCTTCCACGCCACAGGGAAGCGATTGGTACTCAAACACACATCGTACACCCTTTTCAGCCATCCCGGAATTGCACGCCAGACCGCACGTAGCATTTCCACAGTTATCCCATCCAGCCCAGGTTCCTTGCCCACTCTCATTGCTTTCACCGCATTATCCACTTCATCCCATTCAAACGACCTTTCAACCATCTCACTCTCTGCCATTCGCTCATCTTCCATATCCGCGGGAAGAAGCGATCCAGCAGCACACTCACACTCTCTCTCCACGTACTCGTAACTCTGTCACCCACTCTCATAGCACTTAGCCTATCTCGTCCATACTTCCCCATACACACCTTGTACACATCGCCCCATCGATCCTGATTCCTCCTGTCACACACGAACTGTCTCCAGTTCTTCTCTTTCACTCTCCATATCATTCTCTTGTACTCTCTCAGAGCACATTTGTACGCGTTCAAACATCCTTCCACTCGATTCCTATCTCTCCCTCGCATTTGCTGGTAGGCTCGCTCACACTTCCTTACATCCCTCTTCATACGCTCTAGTTCATCCGTCCACCACACAAGCTTCCTCGCAGTCCCACACGCTCACCTTTTCATTCTCTTATCATTCGCCCTCATGATCCATGACGACACGTGTTCCGCCAGACTATCCGCGTTCCTGTCATCCATCACATTCACACCATCTTCAGACGCATACTCCACCAGATCGCTCCTGTATCCCTCCCAGTGCACGTCTTTACACACCCACCTACGTATACCTTCCATTCGCTCAGCATTCTCGCCATATGTCATACGTATCAGTAACACATTATGGTCGCTGATACCCCAGTCACTCTTGACTTCCCACTCAAACCGGCACCCCCTAGTCGCATCGCTCACGAAAGTCACATCTATGTCGCTTTCTCCGTTGGGTTCGCTAAACGTGTAACTCTCGCTTGGCTCATTCAACACAATCATGCCATTCGCAACGATCCATTCCTCAAGCACTCTGCCACGCATCTCATTCTCTCTACTGCCGTCCCTACCCTTACTGTGCCATAAAGGAGAGACGGCGTTCGCATCCATTCCTACCAACACACGCTTTCCTCTGGCTACCATTCGCACTCTGTCCATGTACGCCAGGTACGGCTCGATGTTTTCACCGAACCGACAGTACACAAACACCACATACATTTCGCCGAAGTCTCCCTTCAGTCACACGCACACGCCATACTCGTCCGTGCACTCTCTTACACACATCACATCGAGATTGGGATTATTCACCACCATTGCTGCTTTGACACATTCGCTCTCACTCACAATCACATCCATCCTTAGCGGGAGTCCAACTACTCGTCCATTCTTCACACACGGTTTCTGCAGCAGTGCCACACTCACTCGACGTTCACACAGCATCTCATCCAAATCACACATAACCGCATAGGCTCTCTGACAATTGCACTGCACCACATTCATACCCGAGACACCCTGCGCATTCTGTCTAACCATAATCAATGGTGCCCGCGTACCTACTTCTAGCTAACGCGTACGAGGGACACTCCTTATCGTTCACCGCGTGATTAGCCGGTCGCCCCCGCCTCTTACATACCGCACACACCATCGGCCCAGCTGTGCTCGGGCATTTATCCCGCCGATGGCCCTCCAGACCACAGTGGGAACAGACTTCCTCTGCCGCCCCACAGTGCTTCGCGACGTGACCCAGGTCAAGGCATCTGAAGCACCTGGTCAGCGATGTAAAGTCGGCGACCCTGCAACTTCTCCTGCCCACGTATATTCTCGATGCCTTCTTAAACCTGTTCCCCATACTGGGTGTCACCTCAATCACCCAATTTATCGTGTCCTCGTTCCCTTTGCCTAATTTGAAGCGGAACACACATTCCTCCGCGTACGTTTTCTCATCTACCCCAAGCAAGAGTTCGGGATTTTGTCTAACTACGGCTTGCCTGACACTATCGACTTCTATATCTTTGGGCACGTCGTATAGTATTAATCGCGGTCTTCTGGCAGCCGGAAGGGCCGCCGTGAGACCCTTTTCCTTAATTGCCTGATTGGCGACTATCTTTTCGGCGTCTTCCTTCGAGTGCGCCTGTATTACAACTCTGCCGTCCCTAGCCTTCCTCACATTTCTGATTTTAATTTTAGTCGCTACCGGGTCTACTACCTCCAGTAGCGTCCTTTTTATCTCGTCCCTGTTCAGGTCGACCTAGCCTGTTCCGCGTTACTAGCCACGACCACCGAGAAGTCCCTATCCCTATCCCGAGGTTTGGCCTTGCCAGTTTCCGGCGCAGCAAAACCCCCCGTACCGGTACGACGAGGCTCCTTATGCCCCCTTACCGCTTCCGCAAATGTTGCCGGCGGCGGACGGTTCGTCTCCGCCCTCTCCGCCAGACGACCTCCCAAGTACGAATTGTCGCATCCCAACTGCATGATCAACTTGCTTGCCTCGCTAAACAATGCCGCTATCTTTTGTGCCACCGGTTTACTGAATTTGGCATTTGGGTCAGCGAGAATTGCCTGAATGCGAGAATTCCAACTTTATCCTGACTACATGCATTGCGGCCGCGGCCGACTCTTCTCGAGTAGTCGCGCCACCTTCGAAAACCTCATCGTCTCCAGATATACTACTCGTGTTGGCGCCGCTATTGTCATCTCCAGGCTGAGGCAACTCTGAGACTGCCCACAGCCGATCAGTCCCTCGAGCAGTATTCCCCCCCTACTATATCGCACGACACACTCCTTTCATCCCTCGCGGGAGTCCGGGAGTTAGGTGGTCTCCTTACTATCCTCCCACTACGCTCGAACGGATCACCGACTGAGCTCTCTTCATCCGTTTTTGCGTCCCCTAAAGTCTGCCTAGTCGTCCATCTTTTTAATCCATCCTGCGAGGTAGGCTTCTCCAAGCCCCTCTGTTTACCCTTTACCGTAGTCCTAGTCGTTGTCTTTTGTCCGTCAGCTTTATTCCCATCCTTGTTTGTATTCGTTTTAGTTTTATCAATTTCCATATTTAATCCCACGAGTATGAGCGAAGTACGACACACTCCCCGGGTAACGCTCATTCCGGGGTCGAGGGCTCATACTCAGGAGGGCGCCAGGTATCCTGAGTTGGTCGCTCGAGACTGAACTTCCCCTCAGCCATGCATAGCTTGAGATTGGGGGACGCTTTTTTATAGAGGCTGCCATCCTCGTAGACCCGAGCGGTTAAGCCAAGGCCCCCCGGTCTTCGGCAGCCCACGAGACGTAACCGCAGACTACCGAAGATTGCGGTACTGTTATGCTCAGGTACATCGGGTTCGCCAAACCCGCATCAATGGCATCGAATTGACGCCAGAGATTCCTGACGCTCCCCTCCGGAATGAACCGGTAGCAGCCAAGAAGGCCCGCAAGCCGGAGAGAACTTGCGTATCGCCTTAACTCCGTTCGCCTACTAAGGCTAAGCCTGTTTGTAGTTTCCGGCGGGAACCAACGCTGGAGGTGGAGTTCGGCTTGACTGTGATAGGCTGTGTGTTGCGGTTCAACATGTGTTGCGCTTCAACAGTCCTGTAGACCATGACTTTTGTAAAATAAAAATAAAAATAAAAAATCTTGCACTCCAGAACGGAGTCGGTCCCAGAAGGTTAACGCCGCGTGTTGCTTAAAATGGTAGTCAGCAACTTAAAGTTTTCCGCGGCGTGTTGCCTTGAAAAATTGGCGATCTCAGTCTCAGGCGGCGTGTTGCTTTATGCGGCGTGTTGCTTTGAGTGGCGTGTTGCCTTGAGCGGCGTGTTGCTTTAGATGTTGGTCAGCAACCATATGCACGCTCGGGGCGTGTTGCTTTGGATGTTAGTAAAGCGAACTATGTTTCCACGCGGCGTGTTGCTTCGGATGTTAGTAAAGCAACTATCTCACACGCGGCGTGTTGCTTTCCGCCAGCGGCAACAGCCACGAGATTCTGAGTTAGCATGCGGCGCCTCGCCCCCGAGACCGACGACCCAAGATGTTATATAATAAAAATAATTTAGGAAATTTAAATCGCTCGCAGGTTAGACTATATGCTTTTCCTATTTTCTACTGGGATCGCTAAGAAAATTAACTCTTTAATTCATTTAAACATTTTTAATAAATCTTAACATTTTCTGCAATGCATACATTTATTGCAACTCGAACAAACATAATTTTCTTTATTTTTTATTTGTTTATTTCTTCCACGATTCCTCCCTCGTGACTTCGTTTGCGTTGCTGTGCTCTGATGCAATACTGTTGGTTCTTTATTCTCCTCGGTTTGTGTGGCCTTGTCGATTCCCTTCCAAACGATGGATCTTTGCGGAGAGGACGGAAGAGGAGAAATAATGCGCGGAACCTCAAATTCCTCCAAGAGCTTTTCTGTCGAAGTTTCTGGAGATGAGGGCGGAAGATGAGAGGAAAAACGAGGGATCTTGAACTTTTTAAGAAGATCCTCTGCCTCTGGCTTTGGTGTGGAAGATGCTGGAAAGAAGGTTTTTTTAATCTCAGGAGTAACCAAAAGAATTGGTCTGCTGGCACCAAGAATTGGTGAATGCTTGACCGAGCGTCCTGCGCCGAATAGCGACTTTGCGCTTAGGTTTATGTTACCTTTGGTCGTCGGTGTCTGGGCACCGGAGGTTAGAGTATCGTCGAGAAGAGGAAGTGATCTCGACTTGGAGCTATGAGAGCTTCCTTTTCGGTGACTAGCTCCAGAGGATGGATCGATTACGATAACCTTCCTCGCTGATTTTTCCTCCACACGACTAGCGCTGGGAGGTGGCTGCTGAATCTTTCTCGGAGGATTCGGGAATA